>NW_003303150.1:0-1564 GCF_000142945.1 Phytophthora infestans T30-4 | reverse complement strand
GAAGGTAAAAAAAATGCTGTCGCACTCAGCAATGCTAGCGTACCCAGACCCATCTAAGCAGCTCTGTTGTCGGATGCATCGGACACGGGCTGGGGACTCGTGATAACGCAAGTTGGGCAGTGGAAACATGACACGCCGATCCAAGAGCAGCAGCATGAGCTTTTAGTTTGTATGGGTGGTCGCTCTCAGGGTCAGCGCTCAGCTGGAGTGTCATTGAAAAGGAATCTTTTCTTATTATGCATGCATGCGAGAAACTGGAGTATTTGCTGTTGAGGCCACATGAATTTAAGATATACTGTGACCACCGAAACGTTATTCATTTGTTTGCGCCAAGCAAAGAGCTCAAGAAGACGATGCGTGGCAAATTACTTCGTTGGTCTACGAAATTGATTGATTATCGATACTCGATCGAACACATTGAAGGAGTGAATAACGTATGGGCGGACCTCATTTCAAGGTGGGGTGGTCAGCCAAAGTGCAGTGCACAGCGAGGCACTGCGAAGCGGGTCACGCGTGGCAAACGGAAACGTGGAACCTCGTCGGGCAAAACGACAGAGCCGTTTGAACTGAGGACCCCACGGCCACTAGACTCGAAAGGGTTTGTATGGCCCTCACTTGAAGAAATTGCTAAAGTGCAAGATGCATGAAGCCCCTAGACCAGCGACTAACGATGACAATGGCGTATGCGAGTGAAAGGCAAAATTTGGATACCGTCAAAGGCTGTTGATTTTAATTCAACGTCTACTTATTGTGGTGCATTGTGGAGCGAGTAGTCATCGTGGCATGCACGTCATGGTGAATCATTTGCATCGATTGTTCGAGATATGCGGGGTTACAAAGCAAGTGCGTGCATTCTGTCAGCAGTGCCACTTGTGTTTACACGTAAAAGGTGGCGCTATTATTCCACGACCATTCAGTAAACCTCACTACACCTTTAAACGGAACACTACTTTGCACTGGGATTTTTTGGCACTTAAGGAATCGTTTGGGACGTCACGTTATGCTCTCGTGCTAAAAGATGAAACTACGCATTTTGTTGAGCTCGTAGCTTCTGATGGTCCGACTTCAGAAGTGGCTGCCAGTGCCATACTAAACTGGTACAGTCGTCTTGGGATACCAAAGTTATGGATTAGCGATTGTGGGTCGCATTTCACGAGTAAAGTAATAGCAGAACTCAGTCGACGCCTCAAATCTCAGCAGAAGTTCACACTCGCATACACTCCGTGGAAGAATGGAAGTGTCGAACGGGTGAACCGAGACGTTCTTCAAGTTCTGAAAGCGTTGATACTGGAATTCAGGGTGAATTCGTCGGACTGGCCGTACCTGCTACCTTTGGTACAGTCAAGTCTCAACCACTCACCAGTGCAATCGCTTGCGAACAAGGCACCGACAGAACTGTTTATAGGACTACCGTGTCCTAGCACTTTGGACACAGTTCTACTTCCGGAGGGGACAGGACGCATTGTCTCACTTCTGAAAGACCGACCGGACTGGACAAGAAACTGAGTCAGATGCGGCAAAGTGTTCGCAAGATGCACAAAGTAGTGGAAGCCGTGCGAAAGCG
>NW_003303149.1:6490-12153 GCF_000142945.1 Phytophthora infestans T30-4 | reverse complement strand
ATATCGTGATTTTGCTGTTCGAGCACTCTTCAACAGGTCTAGTGTGCCTGTTTATCGCTGCTAATACACCGCATTTCCAAGCAAAGCACGTCGGAGTGGCTTCCGCTACTCCGCTTGCTGTGGTGCTTGGCAATTATCACATTCAGAACGCTCCGAAAGCCAACTCATCGTCGGAAATAGAAGCGTTATGCTCTGCTTTGGCTTCGAGCTCATGAACCTTGCTAGCTTCATCGTTTCAAAGTTTAATTGGTCTTTCCTTAAAATCGCCTCTGCTATTCTCATAGACTTGCTAAGAAGTGCAAGCATTACTACAGTACTCCACCTTCCATTTACGCTTACATTATCCTACAAAACCTCTATTAATACCACTGCTAGCAATATAGCACTAGTGGATGTTACAACATTATCACTTCCACGCTATGCCCCCCCCCCCCTTGGTCAACATGCTGACGTGCAGTTTGCAGTCTGCACCAGCTCCTTGTCCTCCTCCTCGAGGAAGTTAGTGCTCGGCATTATTCACGAATGATTAAGCCACCGTCCTACTATGACATTCAGTATGAAATTTGTGGGGAGAACACACTAGCACACATGCTGATTTGAGTATGTAAATTCAAAGGAGAAAAATCTTCGCTGAATTGCTATTGTGATTTTTAAGGAAGAACCAATTAAACTTTGAAACGATGAAGCTATAAAGTTTATAGTAATAATCTATGTCGGATCCAAGTAAAGATCCCATCGTAAAGGCTGTAGGTCTACTGTGGTCAATGTAGCAGCTTCTCTGTTGTTTTCCATTTGGACTATAGCTACTAATGGACGGGCAGAATTTCAACATAGTGGCATGAATTCAGCTCGAAAGCGATGCTGGTAGAGTGCTCGTGCTACGACGAGAGTGTCGTCGTCCCAAAAACCTATTGGTACTTGTATGCGCTTTTGGAAAGTACTAAAATAGTACAACTGATGCGAACAATTCAAATATGGCGCGAAGCTGAAGTAGTCGAAAAGATACGGGCTGTGCCCCCCCCCCAGGGTTCACATCAGCAATTCCACCAATAAGGTATTTGTACTCATAGTGGCATGTCGTGTGATTGGTGGAGCCACACATTCAAGAGTTGTGATTGGAGGAACCGTGGCTTCAACAGCGTGCTCATGGGGCGAGCGAATATGGCTTCAAAATCTCGCCGTGCGGATCGCGGCAAATTAAGGCTCATTTCCAAATTCGACGAAAGCCGCACAAGTCCAGCAGCTCAATGACCGCCACTGTCTTCTTCGACCACACTGGTGCTGCCTCCCACTCCCGCACAGCCAACCCAGAAATAATCGGCAAGGCACTGATCCGCTTTGGCTAGGCGGGGCCTTGCTTGCCACATATGGATATTCATCGACGGACCCGAGCTACCGAAGAACTTGTTCGGTGGTACACCCATCTGCGGCTTAACCAAGGAGATGCGGGAGGGCTTGGTCATGGCAGGTTTACCTGAGATCACGACCGAAGAGCTGATCACCATCCTGTGGAACGCCGAATGCGTACTCTGCTCCCTGGCTCTCCCTTATCGCCTCGGATATCGTCATCGGTTGCCCCGCATTCAAACACCTTAACGGCTCGGTGCACGTCGGATGCGAACACAGTCTCAAATGCTAGATGTACTACCACATGGCGCAAGTGAGCACAACCCGTATTTAAACGGCAGACGTACCCCGTCCAGGGTCGATCCGTTGCAATAACATAACTACGCTGGACGGAAATGGAGCCGTCACCGCGGAGCTACTTATAAAAATGGCGAATAATGGGTCCAGGGTTTTGCGTACACGTACTAAGCTCTAGGAAAACCGTCAGACCTCGCACATATACACTGCCCTGATGGCAGAAGTGTAGGAGGTGTGGGCAAGGTCGTGCTCTCGCCATGCCACCACAGCGCTGCCGAAAGTCTCTCCGCGCGTTATACAAGTGCTCCCCATTGCCGCTAAGGTGAAGAAAGGCCTTCTCAGGATCAAGCACGTCTACGACCACCAAAGGATTTCTGATCCGCTTTCGAACCGACAAAAGTCAGCAAAACAGATGTACTGGAGGTCTCGTGGCACGTCCGATTTGTACGCAACCACCACTGCAGAGCGGCAAAAGCGTCAGACTACTGATGTGCTTATTTAATGCAGTTGATGAAGAACCGCTGAAGGAGCCGCAGTACGCTAGCATACACGGCTACGAAGCTGCTGAACGACTCGCTGCCCACCACATACGCGTCCAGCTACCATCGTAGCTACTGAGGATCGCTGCGAGCTCGCTACGGTGAAGTCTCTTAAAGATAGCGTAGAAGACCAATCCAGTTGACGGTCTCGTACGAGGATAAGGTGCTGGTAGGCATAACCGGAAGTAATCTCACGCAATAAAGCATTCTTTTGAGTTGAAAAGCAAGGGCTGCTTTTTTTTTTTTTTTAGATACTGAAGGAAAATGTGCTCCTTATTTACTTCTTCCCAAGCTGTTTGCGGTAAATCTTTTCAGAGGGATTTCGACTTTGCTTCCCAGCCGATAAACAATCGTGTGCCGGCTTCATATCCCCACTTATAGGGTCATCGCCGGCATGAACGTCGCGATCGCCCTCTATCCCAACGAAGGTAGGACGACTACTTCATGGTCTAGAGCGGGCACTTTGAACGTATAAAACTAACCAAACCGCTGTCCGATTGACTGCTCGATATGACCTTCGGTCATATGATCTCCCATAGCTCACCCGAAGTCATCCAAACAGTGCGTCAACAGCTCGAAGTTTATCAATTCAGCGAAGTACAGGTTGGACACCCGGGACATCGCTCTAGACTTTGCGAGCGTGTTGTCGGAGAGAGACAGCCTTATGCAATGGTAGACCTCGCTTTAATTAGGGAAGACGTTTTGGCGACATGAAACCGTACTTACTTATGATCTGTTGATTTAAATATTCAAAGCGAACATGACAATACATCTTCATCTAACTATGTTTTTGTTACTTGTAAGCCCAACGATCAGTTGCGCCTATAATTGGCGCTCTACGACGTGGACAGCGGTAGCAAGTCGACGAGGAGGTGGTCTGTGGATCTCACTCAAGGACAAGGCTTGAAGTAACGTGTACAGGTCACTGCTGCGCAGCAACACCATGTTGGCTGGTCTGAGTGGCATCCGAGTCACAGCCACGGGTCGCGATCTTTGGGTGAACCTCCTCTCAGAAACAGCTGTGCAATTGTTCGACGGACCACTAAGGTAGTGACTACCTAATACAAGAAACAAGAGGGGGAGGGACTTTGACAAAACGAAATCAGTTTATAACCTGCTGCACACTGGACAAGAACGAATCGGCGGTCCATTACGTCGCTCATTTTTGCGGAGATTGATGGGGTCAGTAAAAAGGAATAAGCGCTTACAGGGTGATCGGAATCCTACTCCAAAGCGACGGCAGCCTTCTCGTGCTCCCGATAAACCTGACGACACCTCCGCTTCGACTGGTATGCATCCTTGCATATTCGTAGTAATATACAAAAACCAATAACTGTCGTTGATGCACGTACATAGCAGTTAACCGGGCTGCATTTGGTGCGGTATGGTGCTTTTTTTCCGCAATCAAGTCTGGTATCATCGACAGCCAACCGGTTTGTGCGAGCTTTATCGCTACGTTCCTCCCGATGGTAATGCAAATGAAGAGGCTGGGGTCGATTTTTTCTTGGAGAACGCGCACTTTTGGAGCATTATAACCGAACGACTTTGGGAGGCAACCCGGACGCTGGCACTGGTTAAGAGTGTACGAATGACAGTGATTCTCCTAATGCAGACTATAGCATTCCTGGAGACAGTACCGCCGATGGATGTGGGACTACTGGTGATGGAGGTTGTCTTGCAGGTAGTACACGTGACGATGAAAATCCAGATCCACACGATAGGCAAAATAATGGCGGTGAAGTACGCTTTGATGGTTTAACATCACAAAGCTGTGCTCGAATCATTTCAGCTGATTCGAGATGCTCAGAACTGGAGAGTAATATGATACCGACTCGGACGGTAGATATTTTTTATTGCATGTGTCAGCTGCGGCCGAGCAACCAGCGCAAAAGCATGCGGAATCGACCAGTCCAGACATCTCTGTCAATTCGCCAAGCTGCGCAGTATGCAAGACGACCTGTTCCAGACAAAGAGCATGCTCGCGATGTGGACATTTTATCCATCATTTCTGCTCGCACGATGTGTGCATCTCGTTAAAAATTCGTGGTCCCGGTGGTGAACTGATGGAAGACTTTGGCGACAACTCATACTGTAGCAGGCGCTGCTATGAGGACACAGCAAGCTCAGAAAGCGAAGGCGCAGCAAACTCCTCCTCTTGTAGCAAATCTAACACCGCTCAGTCGATTAGCTCAGCACTGACGACCAGTGCTCTGGCTCCAAAGGATAGTGTCGCGAACCGTGCTCAAGGTCGACAACCACGCCCAAAACAAAAGACACATGGTTTTCACAAACTAAAATGCCATCTCATGTTACAACACCAAAATCAAGTACGCTAAAAAAAAACGCAAGTCGCTCATTCAAACGAAACCAAAACGGAAAACTTTGGCGATAGGAATGAAAGACGACTTGATCCGTGTAGCGCGGATGACACCCGAGAGATTTGTTGAGACCAGTGTCGCGTTTGCGCGTTCTAAAGAAGCTTGGATGCTGAAAAGACTTTACCAAGACGCTGGAGCCGCGTATTGGTTGGGGCAGGTGACACGATACACTATCGAGAGCGTGAAAAATGCAGACAACATTTCCGTTCCTTCGGCAGCATTTCCAAATCGCTGGACTAGCAGCGCTTTTCAAGGTAACGATCACGTTCACCAAGTTTCCAAATCGGTCGTGATCAGAGGAAATCGTAACTTTGCTACATTACAGAAGGGATCACTACAGTTTGGAGAATCGTGGGCCTCGATTTGCCGTGCGGTGCCGCAACTTACAAACATGACCGATTTTTCAGACGAATACGAGGGGTTGTGTGGTGTAGTGATTTCTCCGTAGTTGCGGATTATCACCCGTCGACAAAGACGTGACACCGCCCAAGTTGTTCAAGCGACGAACCCTCGGTCAAGTGATGTACGGAGACGCCAAGGTGCAAGGGACTCGACGGCGTCACCTCCGAACGTTCAACGAGTATTGGATACGGGCATATGTCACTGAATCCAGGCTGTCCTTATTATTAATAATGGACTGGCCGGATTCGCATTCAGCGGACCATCTACGGTACGAACTCTCAGTGGCGGTTGGGATGAGTTCGCAGAAGACTCAGCGACCCTTGGAAGGCACTTTCACCGTCTGGGACAGGGCGCGGACCGTTAAAGATGCTCATGCGACGGTGCAGACGACGCTTGGCATGCAAGAAGATCCATAACGGATCATTGTTCACTTGATATTTGTATACTTGATTAGGACTTCTTATTAGGAATATTTCTGTAAGAGTACGCTTAAATACAGAACAGAATTTCCACTCAAGCCCACAGAGCGACGTCCGGCTTCAAGGTAAGCAACAGATCGAGCTTGGTGGATTGTGTTAAGGCTAACGGGGATCGAGAAAATCTGTACCGAGGGTTTAGGTATGAACACGTAGAGTCTCTTTGGAACCACCAACTCGTGCAAAAGAAACGGGGCGATGTCTAGCGCTCGATTGACCGTGGA
>NW_003303149.1:0-6390 GCF_000142945.1 Phytophthora infestans T30-4 | reverse complement strand
CTTGATATTTGTATACTTGATTAGGACTTCTTATTAGGAATAGACCCGAAAGGGTAAACATGAATACAGAACAGAATTTCCACTCAAGCACACAGAGCGACGTCCGGCTTCAAGGTAAGCGTCAGGTCAAGCTTGTTTGAGTGTGTTATGCCTGTCGGTAAACTCGAAGCTCTATAGCGAGGGTTCATCCGGCAAGGCCAAGAGACTTTGTGTATTGGCCGATTACTATCGGAAGGTTTTTACGTGACGGCTTATTGTTGCCTATTTGCACGACTGTGAGTGCTTGGATTGCCTCCCTTTTATTCTTCCAGCCGAGTGTTGAACACTCGGTGATCTCGTAAAAGGCTTACCCGTGCCTGGTACCCTTCCGCTGTTGGGACCACGAGGATTCAAAACACCTGCTAGCTTTGCTCGTGCTAGTAGCGTGCTCTTATTTTTACTGGTTGGCCTATATAAGTAGTTTACAAGGTCCAGTTTGTCCTGGTGCAAGGGCAGAACTGGGGTCTTCAGGTCCGCCCGAACGATCGTTTACTATCCTAGTAGACATATTGTTGTGGGAACGTCCTAACTACATTTGTAGCTAGCGTTCACGTGGGAATTCCAACACCACAACTGGTGCCGCGACCCGGGAACAGATTGTGACCATTGTGAACTGTTTGTATGGCCTTCCGGTTTACGAGCTACCAAGAGAAGAAGAAGAAGAAAAAAAAAAAAGACAAGAAACATGGCGAAAGGACAACCGACGGTACCAGTTACGCCTGCCAAGTCTGGCGGGGCTCGCAACGAGAGTTCAAGCCCGGCTGCGCGCTTTGCAGCCGCCACCGAGCTTTCAGTGAGCATCGACGACGAAGCGGACATCGGTCCTGACGCCCACGATTATGAAGATTACGAAGACAAGACGCCGGCTCCAGAGCCAGGCCCAGCGACGCCGGAGACGGCCACGCTATCATCGGGGCTGAGCGGGGCGACCAGGTCCCTTTCGAGGAGCCTCGCCGACGAGCTTGATGATGTTGCGGGACCGGAACCGGCCTGCGATGATCATGACGATGGGACCCAGGGTTCTAAACCTTCGGTGGCGAGTGCAAAGCATTCAGCACTGCTGAAAGCACCTCGCCCACCTATCAACGGTGATACACCAGCCGCCAAGCGCGTTTTCGACCGCGTACAAGCGCTGATGCAAAATGATGAGTGGATGCAGCTGTTCAAGCCCATCTTTTCAAGAGAAAGGCCGACTGGTCTGCGCTTGCGCAAGAGCTTCAATACCCAGTCAACTCGGTGTGGACTAGCCAAGTTGGCGAGGATTCAGTCTCACTACTGTTGTGGTTGGGCTTCGAGAACGAGACCTACCCATCGACGATGTCGCTCCAAGATTGGACTCCACATGAAGCCGGAGCTGCTCTCCAGAAATGGAAGAAGAAGCTTCGGAAGGCGTTTGGCGCTGTTGGCATCAATGCCGGAAAGCAGCCTGTGAGTCGACCGATGATTCAAGATGAAGATCCGTCTAAGATTCCACTGCCGCCGACACCCAAACGACTCGTTCGTACTCCTCCGACCAAGCGTAGAGCTAAGCGTGGTGCCTTTGGCACTACCGAAGCTTCACCGTACTTTCAAGACTCGCACATGGTTACGCCACGTTCGGAGAGCCGTATGCAGCGTGTTTACGCTGGCAACGAGGGTTCGTTCGGTCGCCGAGGCGGTGCGCGAGCTCCTAAGGGTGGTGCCGGACGTCGTCAAGTCGACAGCGATGGTTCGTCCAGTGACGATGACATTTTGGTGCGTACATTCGACGAGGAAGATCCTCAAGTCGAGTTGAAGCGTCAGACGAATAAGCTGGCAACGCTGAACGACGTGGACCCGACACCAAGGATTGAAATGGCATCGCACCGACCATTGGATCGCATCACGCCGTTCTCAGGCTCTCGCAGCAAGAGCGAGAACTGTATGCAGTGGCTCCGTGGGTTCGTCTCCACGATGCTGGACAATGCGAACTTTTCCGCAACTTCCAAGACCTTGCCAGATTCGTGCGCACTAAAGGCACGAAGGAGGAACTCCCGCCAGAGCTCAAGGCCGCCGTTCAAGAACGTCATTTAAACTAGGCAGCCCGCCAACTACAACTGGGTTGGTCCCTATCGGGCTGCCACAGCTAACCGAGCCTTCAATGGAAGCAGAGTGTATCTTTGCTTTCATGGGGCAGAGTGAATGGCCTGATAATTACGTAACAAGTGTGAGCACGACGGAAAATGAAAAGGAGGGGAGTAGAATCCTCGGTGGAGGTGTTGGAGAGAGAGTGGAGTGCGCTGATGCTGATGAGGGCACCAGCGAGGGTTCGTTCGGCGTGGTTTCGAATGCAGTGCGAGACGAGCCCAAGGGTCACTCCAAGATGATGAAGTTGAACCCTGGCGAGAGACAGGGGTGGTGGTCGGCCAAGAAATTCGACCGACGGATCAAAATGAGAGCTCTGGTGCAAGGCGCTGTGAACGACCAGCGAACGAGGATCCTCCTCGACACAGGAGCGAACGTTAGTGTGATCACTGACGCCATTGCCAAGAAGTTGCGACTCCGAGATGTACCCGATCACGGACGCCGCATTGACATTCAAGGTATTAACGAAGGCAAGGTGTCTACGACGCGGCGAGCGTGCGTCAAAATTACGCTCGGATGGGAGATGGTGTACGAGTTTGGGATGTGGGTAATGGCGCATAGTGCAGGCGTCGACGTGGTACTCGGGACCGACTTTATGATCCCAGCTGGGATCCGGTTGGACCTGTTTCACGGCGCGGCGCAATTACCGCACGAAGTTCAAATCCCACTGATCAAGACCAAGAACATGATCGACAGCGAAGAGTACGGCTCCCATGTTAACGCCGGGCCACCCGAGCGTTTGGACATTCAAGCGCACGAGTGGCGAGAATATCGACTAGCGAAGCGCCAAGTCGGGCTAGAGGAACACGTACTGTGGGTTCGTCGAACGAACAAGTTAATCCCGTCAGCGACGAGGTTTCGACGTGGACGGCCTCAGAACATTCGATTGACCAACGTGTCCGACCGAACTGTGTACCTACCAGCACACGACTCGATCGTGATGTGGATTCCAGATGGGGATTTGCCACGAGGTGACGGCTATGTGCGTCTGGAGTCCAAGAAGTACCAAGACTGGCAAGTGTTGCTCTACGAAGGTTGCAGAGACCGCGAGCTCTTTCAGCGTGAATGCGAAATCTACGAACAATGGCTTGCAACTCAGCCTTCGGCGGTTGATCGACCAGACTACCCAAAACCCAGAGAGGTGCTAGCACGACCTCTAGAAGACTCGCTAGTGGATTCTAGTGATCGTCTGACGTGTGCAGAACGCTGGGCACTGATCCTGGAAGAACGTGAACGAGCGGAAGCC
The DNA here is from genome assembly GCF_000142945.1 of Phytophthora infestans T30-4. Taxonomy (NCBI): domain Eukaryota; phylum Oomycota; class Peronosporomycetes; order Peronosporales; family Peronosporaceae; genus Phytophthora; species Phytophthora infestans. Next base: position 3,002 of record NW_003303149.1, on the reverse strand, counting down.
AGTCTGGCGTCTGGGGCGACAGCCGGGGATTCGGCCGACGGTCAGCCTTCCAAAGAGCCTTTGGACACGTACACGACAACCCATGGCGGAGGCAATAACGCGAACGAAGCCTCGGTAGTGCGTACACACGAACTACTGAGGCCGGTAAACGTGGTACATACGCCAACGAGTGTTCGTGTCCAGTCAGGGGTGACCACGGAAGCGACAAGTAACAGCACTGGATCAAGTGGAGTCACCTGTTTTGACGAGGTTGTCCCGGCCTTGTGTGCCACCAAATCTGCGAAAGAGACATCGGTGGTTGATCCAGAGGATGCAGGCATCGCGCGGAAGGTGTTGAGTACGGCACCGAGTGTTCATTGCGAGATTGGTGCGAATGCCGAACTGTCAAGACAGCGGCAGAACGAGGAGCGGAACAAAAGTCAACAACCCAATATGTCGGTAGCCCGCGCATTCAATATTGCGAACGACGACTCGGCAGATGGACCAGAGATGGGAAACCAGGATGGGAAGGAGATGGACCCAGTACCGACTGTTGAAATCAAAGCGGATGCCGACGCTGAGACAAGAGAAGAGTCCATAGCGACTTCGGACAGAACGCACATCTCGGTTGCTCGAGTGTTAACGACTGAAGGAAATGAAGCAACGGAGGATACGAGAAATGTGATCTACGAACACCCAGCTAACAACATTGGCTTGGAAGACTACGCGAAGGAGCTGGCATTCCTGCCGGACCTGACCGAAGAGATCAACACGACAATTGACTACACTGCGCCTAATGTTGCTGATCCTGAGTTGTCGACTGATCGCCGAGAACGTCTGGTCGCGACGCTAAAGAACCACGAGCACATCCTGATTGCTAGTGGTAACGCACTACCACCGCCAGCCTACGGCGCGGTATGCGATATCGACACACAGGGGCACGCCCCAATTAAACAGCGTGCCCGGCGCGTGCCGCTACGATTTCTCTGAAAATTGTACGAGCTGCTGCGCGCTCTGTTGCGAGCAGGACTGATCGTCTTTTCAGATAGTCCATGGGCATCGCCGATCGTGATTGTGATGAAAAAGAACGGGCTGGACATCCGGCTCTGCACTGATTACAAGATGGTGAATGCTATCACCGCGATCATGGAGTATGCAATGCCGCTAGTCGATGACCTGCTAACAGATCTCGAGCGCTACCTATGGTTCTGCTCGCTGGATGCAGCAAGCGGCTTCTGGGCGGTCATGATGACCTTGCGAGCACGTAAAGTATCGGCGTTCGTCTGCGCACTCGGACATTTCGAGTGGTTACGCATGCCCTTCGGGTTAAAGAACGCGCCGATGATCTACCAGCGTATGATTGACAACGCACTTTGGGGGTTCGCTCAACCTAAAGGAAATTGGTTTGAATACTCGGAGAAGATGCATTTAGCTGAAGAACAGACCAAGGAACGTCGTGGGCCAAGCACCGAGGTTTCATTTCAAACGAAGTTCACGGCAGACCGCGAAGCACCAGTAGAAACCGACCCTGTACTACAACTCGTCAACAGCCCCGTCGCTGACATGTTTACGAACGGGGAACCGGACGAATCATCGCTGGTACCTGTGTTTGGTCGACGGTCGTTTGTGGATGATATTTGCTTCGGTGGCGAGGATTTCGACAGCTGCTTGGCAACGCTGGACCGATTGCTGGTAAGATTTGCACAGTGTCGGATCAGCATTAGCTTCACCAAGAGCATCTTCTGCCAACCCAAGGTGGACTATCTGTCGCATAAAATTTCGCCAGAAGGTCTCAGAGCTAACCCCAAGAAGCTTGCGGCCATCACCGAGCTTTCGTTTCCAACGAGTAAGAAGGGCATGCAGTCGTTTCTTGAAGCGGTTAATTACTACAGCCGCTTCATTCAAGACTTCGCGGTCTACGGTGCGGCGCTGTACCAGCTCAAGGATGAAGACTTTGCCGTTGAAGGTGGCCTTTCTGTGGCACGTCTGTGGTGTAGCGGGATCAGCAAAATCTGCGAGATTGCCAGATCCAACTTACCAACTGCGCCCAGACACCGACTAACGGAGGGGGCCCCCCGATGATCCGTGTTCTGCTGAACTTTCCTCACCTTGTGTATCCGTCGGTAGGGCGGGATCTTGCTCTCTCAGTAACTTCCGAAGAGCTCAAGTGATGAAGCTTGCGTGTCTTGGCGAGACGTGGGGATGGGGTGGAGCAGCAGTGGAAAATCTTCACTCTGCGTCCGTGGATTGTTCCGAATCCTAAGCGAATATTCGAGCTTGAGGATCCAGGGCCTAGATTGTGGATCTGGCCGTAGGGTTGCCTTGCGGGTTTGTTCCCTTGCCTTTGTAGTTCCTTTCAGTCGTACTTGCCGCCTCCTGTGACGGGATCTTGGGAGTTGAGATCTTCTAGGGTATGACCGACCAAGTAGTAAATTCGGTTAACCCGTCGGATCAGCACGTGTATGGGAAAGCTTACTAGGTTGTGGAACTGGCCAATGTATTATCCAGTTATCACTACCAGCACTAGATTCGCAATTCCCAACCCTCTCCGAGCTCGTACGGCCAATGTAGTTCCGGTTCTTGAGGGCAGGAAGGCACTTGCGTGTTATGGTGCAAATGAGGTTCTGTATTGATACGTAAGCCTATACCTGCCTGGATTTCTACCTTCTATGTCTTTCACTCGTTAAATCCCTTACCAGGCTCGACTGCATGTTCTTTCTTCACTTGACCCATAATACCAGCTGGAGTATCTTCAGATCCTCCGGAGCCCTGGTGTAATCAGTACGGTCATACTGTTATGTGTATAGGCCGCCGGGCTCGGAGTGATTGGAAGGGGGGTGAGTAAGAGACACTGGTCGGGGATTTGTGCACTACATGCACAGGATCGGTCGCACAACATTTTGAACCAGTCCGGACCGCTCAAACCAGCAGATTTCAACGAGCCGTCTTGATCAGTTCGAAATCATTATAACCTTATGCTTGCCGATCTTCCTCCGGATGAGCGCAACGCACTCGTCAAGCTT
>NW_003303148.1:8044-13140 GCF_000142945.1 Phytophthora infestans T30-4 | reverse complement strand
TCCCCAGTTGTAATATATTTCAAGATCCCCCGGGATTCCGAGGGGTAAATCATTATGGTCACCCTTTTAAGGGTACCACTCATCCGGGATCCCAGGTTGGTTGGAATCCACTTCAACTGTAAGGGTACACTTGGTGGGAGATTTTAGGTTTCTCCAAACCATCCAACATTGTCTCGCAACGGTCTGTGATCTCCATTGTCCCCACGAAAAGTGCGAGATCCATGTATCCATCATCCCTATACCGTGGATCCAGGTCCCTCCAGGCGGGATCCTCCCTCGTGGGATCCGAACTGGGAAGTATGGGATCTGGGGTACCTCGCGGTGGATCCTGACTTCTCGTTAGCCGTGGCTACTAGATCCACCTTCAGAGGGCACCGACCATCCTTCCTTCATAGGATCCACACTCGATCCACTCTTGTATAGTATATCCCATATCCATCTTAGTGAATCCAGGTAAGGGTGGATCCGAGGTAAGTCTTGGTGGATCTTGCCTTCTCGTACGTCGCTCATATCAGATCCATCGTCATTCCATACGGGGTGCTGCTCGCCATGGCTAATCCACCACAGGCAACTTGCATCCGTGCCAGCCAACCCAAATCCTCTCTAATCACTTGAAATTGTCACTGATTCGGGATAGTGACCCCGCGTCAGGCCCATTCTCTTATTTCTGAAAAAGCACTTCACCACAATCGCCTCCTGTACGTTGTCGGCGCTGCACAACAGCGTTCACGGCGTGCATTACTAGCATCCACAACCGCTTTCTCCCCTTCGCGACACATGTCTCCCGCCAAGCGTACCGGCAAATCGTCGGGCAAGGCCCCATCCACTACCCCTCCGGTCAGTCCGTTATCTATGTCGCCCACCGATCTGCGGGTTCTAGCCCAGGCTCTTTCCAATCAGGTGCAAACCCTGACGGCGGAGCTCCAGACGGCTCAAGATGCCCAAGACCAAGCTGCGTCCCTACACGCTACCCAATTTCAGACCTTGCGGGCCCAAGTCCATGACCAGGCTATGGAGATCCAGGGATGGGAGCACCGTGCGGCCTCTCGGTCGCAGGACCTGCGACTCCTGTTGGCTGATCAGGCGGTCGAGATCCGCGACCTGACCGGACGGCTGGATCGCGCCTCCCGTCAACGAGACGTTATGCGAGATGACAACGACCATCTCCTTAGGGAGATGGCACTCGCCGGATCTGAGATCCACCAACTCCAATTCCGGATCCACGACCTCGAGCGGGATCTGGAGGATTCCCAGACTGCTTGGGCAGCTGCGGATGTGAGCTTGGACCGTCTCCGTGACGAGTTGCGTCTGACCCAGGAGGAGGTGGTGACCAACGACTATGTGGGATCCACCCATGGCGGATCCGCCTTAGGGTCGGCGCGTGGAGGGTCCCCCGCGCCAAATCCACCTCCCAAATCGCCGGATGTAGCCCTGGCTCAACTCTCTGAGGAGTTGTAAGACACCAAGGAGTCGCTCGAGAAGGCGTCTGGCGGACGAGAGTACGCGCTCGAGGGGTTCGTGTGTATAACTCGATTGCGCGACGAGATCCAAGCGAAACTGGCGGACAGCGAACTCCAGCGGGACAAGGCGGCTACCGAGTGGGCGGATGCCAAGCGTACGCAAACGGAGCTGGAATCCAAGCTTCGCCGCACGAGTACGTGGATCCTCTTTAAACCTTTGCTAGTAACTCCATATTCACTTGTTATTGTCAATCTAGGTGACAAATTGAAGGAAGCAGATGCGACCACCGCGAAACTCTAGGATCAACTCTCCGCAGCCCAAACTCAGCAGCAACAGCTGATCCTGGAGCGCGATCGTGGCTTGTCGGAGCGGGATTTGGCACGTCGACGACTGGCGCGGGTGGCAGCTGCCGTTTCGGATCCACTTCCCCCCTTGTCGGGGCCCTCTCAGGCTGCTAGCGTCTCTGCTCCTCTTTTGTGATACTTCTTGTGCTTCTTGTGCTTCTTGGATCGCTTCGACCGATGACCGGTAGGACTCGTCGAAGCACGACGTTTGCGATGCTGCTGCTTCCCCGAAGCCGGCGCAGAGGCAGAACTCGTCCCGTCACCAGAATCCTTCGATGAAGGCCGCGAGGAGTGGCGATCACTCGGCGGCAAGGACTCATCGCTCATCTCGTCGTCAGAACCGAAGATCGCCGCATGAAGACTTCTCGCTTGAGCAGAACGACGAGCATCTGCGGTCGCTGAGTCGGAACCTGAAGGACTGCCAGCCGAGTTCTCTGATAAGGAAATGGGATCCAAGAGCGACCCAGCGGCAGGATTCGTCGAGCCGGTGGACGGTACAGAACCATCACCAGGCCCTAACACCTCGTCGTCAGACGCGTCGAGATCCTCAAGCAGCTGAGCAGTCACAGTGCGGGCGGTCGCAGCAGATCTCCGGATAGGGCGCCCAGATGGGGACGTCAACACGGCCGTGGTCACAGGGAGAGACGGTCTGAGGACACTCACGGCCGGAGTCACTAAGTCAGTCGGCGTGGTGGATACGCTCAGACCCCGAGAGGGCGATTGGGAGCGTCCAACCACCGTTAGCACGACGCTGAGTGGTGCGCTCGACTGGGGCAACCCAGAGGAGATGGGCGAAGTCGAGCCTGGGGCACACACGCTCGTAGCCGGGACAGGCAGTGAAGCCACGACATCGGATGAAGATATCGGCGGTGGGCGAGTAGCCGCGACTGACGAAGTCACCGGAGGACCAGAAGACGAAGAACCCGCCGAAGTCGTCGAAGCAACTGCAGGAACGGTGTCGGCGGGCGGCTCAGGCAACTCAAACTCAAACTCAGCTTCGCTCGAAGCGTCACCGTCGTCTTCAGAGCGAGCAGAGACAGCGGGCTGAGTAGCAGAACTCAGCTGAAGGTGACGAACCTTCTTCCGCCGAGTCCGACGACGGGACTTTCCAGAGCGAGACCTTCCTCCATCGGATACAGTAGCTTGAGGTGAACTTGAGTGCAAAAGGGCACTGATAGCCTCGTGTCTATTCTCTCCGGGGAGTGGACAAGCGTACGGCTGAGGCGGATGCGGCGCCGGTGCACGATGACGAGGACCTGCAGCAGTGGGAGACTTGGGGTTGGCATAACGCCGAAGCCGCTGAGTCGAGGTCAAGTCTGCCAAAGGCGTACGGTGAAGCTGAGCAAGAGTCGGCTCAGCCTGGGTTGTTACCGCCGCTGAGCTGACTGGAGCCGCAGCCGAGTCTGCCAATGAAGTCGCCGAAGACGCTTGACTAGCTGAGGGAACCACACTAGGACCAATAATGGAACACGCCACTGGAGCATCTCGGCGAGGATGGACAATCAACTCTAACCGCCGAGTTTCACCAGCGGGGATGTTGAGAACCTCAGGAAAGCGAGACTCCAAGACACGACACAGCCGGGCGTTGAGGAGAAGGTCGGACGGATCAAGCCCAGGAACTTGCAAGCCACCGCCAGCAGCAGCAGCCATGTGAGGATCGTGCATCGGAATAATACCATTCCGACGGATGAGCCGCTTCTGTCGCAAGATCACAGCCCGCTGCTCAGCGATCACCGACTGAGCGTGCCGCAAGGACTGAGTACCGGTGGAACTGTACAACCGCACCGACTCCTGCAGCTGTTCAAAGTGCTTGGAAGCAATGCCCTGAAGAGTGACGAACGCCGCATCCCTCTCAGAAATGGATCGGAGAAGGACGTCGATCTCGGCGTCCCGATCCAAGACTTGCTGATGGTGGAGCTGGGCCTGACCCAACGCAGCGTCAACCTTGCTCTGCTCAGCTGCGATGGCCCGAGCAAGTTTTGCCTCACTCAGAGCTACAGCCTTTCGCAGCGACGCGAGGAGATTAGCCGATTGCGTGGCAGCAGCCTCCAATCGAGACACTTGCTGTTGAGCCGACGAGAGCTGAGTTGACAAGTCGACATTGCTGAGAGCAAGCGAGTCCAGTCGCCGAGTCAGTGCGCGGTTCTCCTCCTGAGCAGCTTGATTGTCATCTTGGAGATCGCCGATGATCTTTGGATAATCAAGCGCGGCGTAGTTGCCTTTCAAGATATCCAACAGTTCCCCCGCGGAAGAAGCATGCAAAATCGCTCGCCGCTGCACGGGATCGGAGGGCTCCACGGAACGAGTAAATCCGTAAGCCATGAGCCTCGCCAAGAAGGTCAATTCTTCTCGGCGATCATGCCCTTGCTCGTTAATTCTGGCCATGAGGGAGTCAAGACTCACTGGAGCAGCCGAGCTTGGCTGATTGGTGGCGCCCGAAGTGGTGTCGCCCGGCAAGCTCGGTGGACCAGGAAGGCGCACGCGAGAAGACTCTGCCGACTCCGCGTTAGACTCATGGGAAGTTGTCAAGTCAACCAGCCCAGCTTCATGCCGGTCTCTGACCCCACGAGTACCGACGGGTCGAGGAATCGACTCAGCTGGCACGCCTTCACCTCGACGAGGAGTTGGAGAAGAAGGATGGTGCCACGGGTTGTGCTGGAACAACATGCGAAGAGTAAGGAGCTGCCAAGTGAGTGACAGCGGAAGCAACGAACGTACCAAAGAAGGTGGTGGGGAGCCGCGAGACGTCATCAGCCGAGTACGGACCAACGGTGGCAGAACAAAATGAAGGATTTAGACACTCACCAGCTCGGCTCGTATCATAACCGGGGCAGTTGTGGTGTAGGGATTTCCAGATTCGACCATACGCCGACCTACTTTAGGTCAAGAATCGGCTCGGTCTGATAACCCCAGAGCTTAGGAGCAAAAGATCACGGTAAGTACTCGGCGATCTGTCCGGATATTCTATCTTCTGCAAATTCTTTGTGTTTTTCACCAGACTCACTAGGTAGCATCCCGTCCGTGTCCGTCTCTTCATCAAACAGTTCTGGGGTTGACAGGGTTTTATACCACTTTGTCGAGAGAACCCAATCCATATCTGCCAGCCAAGCTTCGCACTTCCGACGGATCTCGTAGAACGCCTTCATGCGGTAGACAGCGCCACTAGTTCACATTTTAATTTGCATCATGTATCCAATACAAGCAACATTATAAGCAACATAGTAAGCAACACAATGAGCAACACAGCAGTACAGACAACAAACCTGGTGATCTTTGGAGTGCCTCCAGGAA
>NW_003303148.1:4071-7944 GCF_000142945.1 Phytophthora infestans T30-4 | reverse complement strand
GCATACTCAGCGGGCCGGTACGTCGGATAGCCCGGGTGCCGTAACACTTCTAGCTGAGCAGTCTCTGCGCTCGGTGACCTGTAAAAGCGCTCGCGCGCCGTCGTCCATCCTTTGGTGGAGGGCACAGGGTTGTGAACGAGCTCAGCCGAACCAAACTCGGCGGAGCCTCGGAAGTGATCTGACTTGGTTAGTCGAAACCGAGTGGAAGCGAGCCACTCGTCTGTCCCGGAAGGGCCGGACCGCGAGGGGACCACCCTCTGCGCAGGCCATACAACCGCCGACCTAACTCGGCGATTCGTTGTGGTTTGTGTAAGGAATCCACATCTGACGATATTTGTGTGTTCTACTACACCACACTGGACTGTTATTGGCAACATGCAACCGTCTAGTGATGAGCGCACCTGGCTGAAGGCATCAGGGAGTGGTGTTGAAGCCTTCGGAGAAGCTATGCCTGCAGCAACACCGAACTTCCTCGTCTTTTGATGCATTTGATACGTCGGGATTGGACGGCAACACCTAATTGTACGAGGTCAACATGGCGTCTGGGCAATGCTCACGATGTGTGGTATCCGAGCAGCTTCAGATCCCATGCCGCCACATTAAAGCTGTAATTTACAGACTTGCATCCGAGAACAAGGCCCAGCCATTGCTATACCAGCCACTACAATACTTTCACGGCGCATATACACTAAATGTTCTGCATACGGCGATGTCGACCGTTTCGATACATACCCATCGACTCATCTGTGGAAATATGCCAGACAATAAAACCTCCTCCTTACTATCGCCAAGCTGGAACATCAGTAAAACGAAAAATCCAAAAGGCTGATCATGCACGCGGATGTAAGCGAAAGCGTAACAAAGGCGAGAGCAGAGCCAAAACATTGTCCTCTGGTAAGCGCCACCCTCCGACAGCTTTAACTGATCTTGGCGACTTTGACGAAGGATTGGCTATACATTCTGGTGTTGTCGAAGGAAAGGACCACGGAGGTAAGGACGATAATGAGGATGTGGAACCAGAAATTGCAGCATTCTTTGATGCACATGTGAGTGCAGCAAAAGTAAAAGTGCGTCGACAATATCGGTGTAAACAATGTGGTGGTACGGGACACAACACGAAGACATGCACAAACGCCACTCAGGAACGTGAAGAGGCTGGAGTCCCAATCGAACCAGGAAAATATCTTGTTGGAGATTGTCCTTTTACAATCTGCGGAATTGTGAATGGATACAAAAAACAGTTAACAGTTAGGATACAACTTACATTGCATTATAATAGCGTACAATAAAATAATGCATGACACGAACCAATGCACTTGGGATATCGTCAAAAAGATTTTCAAACTTCCACGTTTAATTTTCTGTAGAAGTTGCCAAAAAAAAGGATGTATCATCTTCGATAATCCTGAGGAACGTACAACAACACGGAGTAGTGTGAGGAATTGGCAACCAGTGTGAATCATATCATTGATTACCTTCAGTCATAGGGTGTGGTTGTCAGTGAAGACATAAGACAAATGAATTTATGAACGACAAGCGTTAGAGTCAAGCCAATTCATATAGCATAGCTGTACATGTATTTACTTACGCGTGTGGTGTGGGGATCGAACATCATCTCCAACTACTGCCCACTCAGCGCACCTCCCTCGGTTTAAACAGCCCTGGGCTTTGTTACCACACCGCGCACTGCCAACTCCCTTGGTGGTAGCGGTGGCTTGCAATGGGCAGCTCTTGGAGAATCGCTGAGTGATAGAACGCTGGTTTCCTGTGTTGAACCTTTCCCAGGAACCTTTCTCACATTGAAGCAACAAGACCTCCTCCAACACCACTAACTACCAATCACATCAGTTGTGGTCCTTGGAGATAAATTATCTCGTTAATGTGGTCCCTACAGATATATATCCCTGTCAGGATTCACATCCTGAAGATGTCCAGGATTGAAGAAAAATAAAAAAACGCATGATTTCAGCCCACTTAATTCCGATTTTGCTCACTTAATTCCGAGTTGAGGGAGAAACGAAACCTCGTTCATTTGCGGTTGTACAGGCAAAATGGGTCGAGCTGCTGGCGAAGACGTCGTGGAAGCTCCGGAAGCAAGACAAGATGCCTCGCAAGCATCTGAAGGTACCGAGGTGCGTGGGGCGTTGGTTTGTGGTGGCTCTGGTGTTTATAAAGAAGCCCCAGGAAGCGTCCAAAGCGGTGGTGACGCAGCATGCGGTGAGTCGCGGGCATTGACTGCTGATGACGACAAAAAATCAGGTAGCGACGACATGAAGAGAGATAGGGGGCGTCTGGCACGCCAAGTGGTGATAGCTTCGAGAGGGATGAGACACCTGGTTTAGAATTGGCACCGGAAGAGACTGGTGTCGGTGAAGAGGCTATTTCTCGTGGCTATTCTGCGGATGTCGAGCCTCTGGCTGTGTGGCACCAGTCGTGGGATGACTGGGTGCGGTAGGTTACACAGTACTGTGAAAGTTCACGACAGGTTTTACCTGTGAAAGAGACCATGTCTCGTGCTGAGCTGATCAAACGGCTGCAGAAGACCAAGAAAGCAGATGACGACTATATTCTGCTGTCAGAAACGTGCGATCCCTACCAGCGAGTGTACATCTGCACTCATGGCTGGAAGAAAAGACACATTTTTTTCGCTTGACAGATTGTCCATTCCGCTTTGTGGCTCAATGGAATGTAGCGCGAGGGCGACTACAAATGAAGAATGGTGTCTTCGCCCATAACCACCGAGTTTCCAGCAGGGCCTATGCATCGTATTGTGGTGTAGTGATTTCTCCGTGGTTGCGGATTATCACCCGTCGACAAAGACGTGACACCGCCCAAGTTGTTCAAGTGACGAACCCTCGGTCGGGTGATGTACGGAGACGCCAAGGTGCAAGGGACTCGACGGCGTCACCTCCGACTTTTCAACAAGTATCGGATACGGCCCTATGTCACTGAATCCAGGCTGTCCTTATTATTAATAATGGACTGGCCGGATTCGCATTCAGCGGACCATCTACGGTACGAACCCTCAGTGGCGGTTGGGATGAGTTCGCGGAATACTCAGCGACCTTTGGAAGACACGTTCACCGTCTGGGACAGGGCGCGGACCGTTAAAGATGCTCATGCGACGGTGCAGACGACGCTTGGCATGCAAGAAGATCCATAACGGATCATTGTTCACTTGATATTTGTATACTTGATTAGGACTTCTTATTAGGAATAGACCCGAAAGGTTAAGCTTAAATACAGAACAGAATTTCCACTCAAGCACACAGAGCGACGTCCGGCTTCAAGGTAAGCGTCAGGTCAAGCTTGTTTGAGTGTGTTATGCCTGTCGGTGAACTCGAAGCTCTGTAGCGAGGGTTCATCCGGCAAGGCCAAGAGACTTTGTGTATTGGCCGATTATTATCGGGAGGTTTTACGTGACGGCTTATTGTTGCCTATTTGCACGACTGGGAGTGCTTTAATTGCCTCCCTTTTATTTCTTCCAGCCGAGTGTTGAACACTCGGTGATCTCGTAAAAGGCTTACCCGTGCCTGGTACCCTTCCGCTGTTGGTACCACGAGGATTCAAAACACCTGCTAGCTTTGCTCGTGCTAGTAGCGTGTTCTTATTTTTACTGGTTGGCCTATATAAGTAGTTTACAAGGTCCAGTTTGTCCCGGTGCAAGGGCAGAACTGGGGTCTTCAGGTCCGCCCGAACGATCGTTTACTAGCCTAGTAGACGAATGTTGTGGAACACCTACTACATCTGTAGTAGAGTTCCGTGGAATTCCAACCCACATGACTGGACCGACGGTTGCCTTCTCCATGTTCTTGCCTTTTCTGCTCTCTTCCTTGTACTGTCAATTGAAGGCTAAACCGTTCCAGGACTCAC
>NW_003303148.1:0-3081 GCF_000142945.1 Phytophthora infestans T30-4 | reverse complement strand
TGTTACTATACATTTCTCTATGTCTATCTGCAGCGATGTAGGTATCTTATGCAGATTGTATGGCTTTGGATCAATGGGTCGCCCGACTCGAAAGACGTCGTCCTGTCTACGTTGATTGGAAATGGCGTCGCCCCTGCCGCTGGATCTCATCACTTCTTTCCCAGTGTTTCGCAACAAGAGCGAGGATCTGTTATCTAGTGGCTCCGTTGCGTTCGTTATAGGAAATGACTTGGAACCCACACAGATGCCGATAAATGGGTGCATTTCATTTGAGCTAAGTCTCCCGGGACGGAGCCATTCATTGGTTCCGTCAGCTTCCGAAGAAGACGAAGCGCAAGTGGAAGCTGTTGAGCGATGCGTTCATCCGCTACTACTGCTCGCAGTTCACGCAGACGGCACTGTCGCGTTACTACTCCGCCAAGCGGGAACGTAATGAACATCTGTGCGACTACATAAACAGGCTGAATGGCTATGCTCGGACCGCCCGTCTACACTTCGAGAAGAGTGGTCGCGACGCGAAAGAACACGTACAGCAGTTCCTGGCAACATGCGATGATGACAAGCTGGCGGAGAGTCTCTACCACGCTCGAGTCGCCGACATTCACGAGCTCGAAGAGATCATCGAAGATGTTCTCAAGGGCAAGGAGAGGATGGCCAAGCGTGACAGTGAGTACCGATACTCCAAGAGTCGTGATACGTGACGCGACGATGGATTCGCCCGCAACAACCGGCGTGATGACCGTCGCCGCGATGACAACCGAAACAAACCAAGAGTGACGCTCATTGAAGCCACAGTGGATGACCTACTAGCTGAATTAGAAGGTCGTGAAGCTGCTCAGGGAGGCACCGAGTATTCAAACGAAGATCCGAACGCTTACAACGATGTCCAAGACGAGTACAATGTGGTGTAGTGATTTCTCCGTAGTTGCGGATTATCACCCGTCGACTAAGACGTGACACCGCCCAAGTTGTTCAAGCGACGAACCCTCGGTCGGGTGATGTACGGAGACGCCAAGGTGCAAGGGACTCGACGGCGTCACCTCCGAGTTTTCAACAAGTATCGGATACGGCCCTATGTCACTGAATCCAGGCTGTCCTTATTATTAATAATGGACTGGCCGGATTCGCATTCAGCGGACCATCTACGGTACGAACCCTCAGTGGCGGTTGGGATGAGTTCGCGGAATACTCAGCGACCTTTGGAAGACACGTTCACCGTCTGGGACAGGGCGCGGACCGTTAAAGATGCTCACGCGACAGTGCAGACGACGCTTGGTATGCAAGAAGATCCATAACGGATCATTGTTCACTTGATATTTGTATACTTGATTAGGACTTCTTATTAGGAATAGACCCGAAAGGGTAAGCTTAAATACAGAACAGAATTTCCACTCAAGCACACAGAGCGACGTCCGGCTTCAAGGTAAGCGTCAGGTCAAGTTTGTTTGAGTGTGTTATGCCTGTCGGTGAACTCAAAGCTCTGTAGCGAGGGTTCATCCGGCAAGGCCAAGAGACTTTGTGTATTGGCCGATTATTATCGGGAGGTTTTACGTGACGGCTTATTGTTGCCTATTTGCACGACTGGGAGTGCTTGAATTGCCTCCCTTTTATTTCTTCCAGCCGAGTGTTGAACACTCGGTGATCTCGTAAAAGGCTTACCCGTGCCTGGTACCCTTCCGCTGTTGGGACCACGAGGATTCAAAACACCTGCTAGCTTTGCTCGTGCTAGTAGCGTGTTCTTATTTTACTGGTTGGCCTATATAAGTAGTTTACAAGGTCCAGTTTGTCCCGGTGCAAGGACAGAACTGGGGTCTTCAGGTCCGCCCGAACGATCGTTTACTATCCTAGTAGACGTATTGCTGTGGGAACATCCTAACTACGTTTGTAGCTAGAGTTCACGTGGGATTTCCAACACCACAACATATTTATCTTGTCCTCCAAAGAAAACTAAAATCAAAAACCGAAAAATCGAAGCCCTGACTGGTTGGATTTTAATATAAATCGTGTCCTCCAAAGAAGAATTTAATCAAAAACCGAAAAATCCAAATCGATTCTGATCAAATTAGATGCCATAATATTAGTAGCACCTCTAATTTGATCAGAATCGATTTAGTACTATCAATAGTACTACTATCTTACTTCCGATTGCGCTCTCGAGCGCCGTGTCATATTGCTGTCATTCGACAATTCTCCATGGCTGAAAGTTTCACCGTTCAAGACCACTTCGTGGAGCTGGGATACACCATGGTTGGAATATGCCGGCTGCCACAGTCAGCTGAACCTGCAGTTGAGGCGAACTTCTTGTTTGCCTTCGTAGGCGAAGCAGGACGGCCCGAGGGAAGAAGCGGGGACGGCAATTGGATGTGTGAAATCGATGGAATTGAACGTGAGCTCGGCGAGTTAGATGATAACAACCGAGCGATGGCAAGGGTAACTCGGCAGTCAGACTGTAACGGGGTTACATGGTGTGGAGCACACAGGGGTACGAAGTACCCGGAGAGTTAACAAACTCTCAGTACATAAGTTGGAGAGTTAACAAGGTATCTCAGTACGTTGGCTGAAAGCCACACGTTATGCATTTGATTAGGTTTAACTATGCTAGATAGTTAAAGAGATACATTTACCCCTAGGCGGCTTGGCCGCAATAATAGTAAATAAAACACTTCTGGTTTTGAAGCATAAAAGTTAAGGTGTTAACTTTGAGCCCTGGTCTTGGGCTGTAAGTGTCCTTTGGATAAGGAACTTAGTATTAGTGACTCTTTGAGTCGAACGTCTTCCTCTGACGCTAAAGCTACGGCAGCCCCGCTGCACTTGGTAGCACTGGTAGTCAATCCCGCTCCTGAGTCGGTTGACTATATCCTCTGCGAGGATGGACACCCCGTGTTCGCGAATTTGCCCCCGGCGCAGCAGGACGCGCTTACTAAGCTTATGTCCTTGCTGTCGAGAGCGTGCTCATCTGCATCGCAAGGTCAGAGGCGTCACTGCAGGCTGAATCGCTCTCTCGCTACGAGAACGCGCTCCGAGCATGTGCAAGAGAAGATGAGCGGCGCACACGGCGGCGGCGTCGATGACGCGTGAAGA
>NW_003303147.1:11513-15614 GCF_000142945.1 Phytophthora infestans T30-4 | reverse complement strand
CTCGAAAGCAGGCAGGAAGAGGAGCCTCCAGTGTAGCTCTTACATGCGCAGCTTCCTCAGGGAGAATAATTCCTTGACGCTAGCATTGTAAAGCAGTCAGGTCAAGTTCTTGTTCACAGTGTATGCTACGTAGTATAAAGAGGTTGATTCAATTACCAAATAGTACTGCATGATCAGAGGCTGCTTAGTCGGCGTTTCAGCCGCATCTGAGCCTTGAGCTACACCATTCATACTACTACAATGTATGGACACACGACGGAGAGGACGCTGCCACGAGCACTGTGAAACCAGAGGAATCGACGAGCGCAACATGCACGTCTTAACAACTGACCTCGTCCACGCAAAATTTCAACCAATGACTGAACGATTACGAGGTATCTTGAACAAAGTATGCAAAAAAAACTTCCTACTGAGCTCACGCGGGGATGGCCTTGAGGAAGTGCAACGCGAAGCTGACAAGCGTCAGGATCTTGACGAACTCGGCGCCGACGTAGAGGATGTGGTAGATCGCCCTTGGACGATCTTGGATCTGGACCTGGTGTCTAATCTCGCCGAACTGCATCTTCTGGTTGAATGACATACTGTCGTCGTCCATCTCCTTGAGCGCTTCATACAAAGCAAACTCGGCCGTGAGCTGCAGCTTCGGGTAGAGCCAC
This sequence comes from Phytophthora infestans T30-4, assembly GCF_000142945.1. Lineage (NCBI taxonomy): Eukaryota > Oomycota > Peronosporomycetes > Peronosporales > Peronosporaceae > Phytophthora > Phytophthora infestans. The sequence continues at coordinate 14,958 of NW_003303147.1, read as the reverse complement.
GCAGCCTGGACGGCCAGTAGCAGCGTGGCAAGGACGAGGCGCCACACAGCATCTCCCCCATCAGACGCAACGAGGAAATGCGGCAGCCAGAGCCCCACGCAAAGCCCGATCTCCACCGAGTTGAGCGCCGCGAACATGGTACGACCCAAGTCCAATGCCAGGTGGCGTGGCATGAACGGAGCGCGGAACTTGACCCACGACTCGGTGCAGGAGATGGCGAGCACGAAGCCCAACCACACGAGCGAGAGGAGCGAGGCGGCCGCGCCCTTGGACAGCCAGTCAAACCTGGCAGCTGCGGTGAAGACCACGCCCACGCCAGCGTATGCGACGCTAAGTAGTCCGCGCTTCTTGACGTCCATAACAAGAGCACAAGGTTGATAGGGCAAACGCGAAATGACACGGATGATATCTTGCGGTGATTTTGGCCCAATGAACGCAGAGCGAGCATCACTCTGACATTACATGTATAAGCTTGAAGCTATCTATTGAAGACAAAGGCACAGGGGTTGGCATCCGCAGCAGTGGTACTAAGAGCAACTATACCGGTACAGTGGTCACGGTAATTAATCTAAGTTGATAAATAATCTCATACACTAAATATTCTCACTCAAGTTTGTTGAGAATAATTCACGTGAACAAACTTTTTCAGAGTTCATTATTAATCTCAGTTGTGGGTTATATCTTGTACTCACTATTGGGTTTGCTTATGGTGCAGTGGTTCATGATCGCCCTAGCCAATCGCTGCATTGTGAGCTCAAGTCCCGCAGCAGCAGTGCATAGGGTGTCAATTGTCTCTTTTAGAGTTAGGTCTGTGGTGATGTTTGTTCTGTGGAATGTTCTGTCCCAATAATGGCATCCGTTGGTTGCTCGGCGCTCTCGTTAATGCACCTTTGTAGCGGCACCTTCAGCACCTTTCCTGTCTAATCGGATCGATAAATTACGAGATCAGCACCTTGCTATTTCTGCTTCGGCACCTTTCCCCTCAAATCGAATAATATATAACCACCACTCACGCAATATATCATGCGATCCAGCCTCCACATGAACCGGTTCGCACGGTTAAGCTCGGAGTCATTGCCGGTTCAGTTGGCGAAACGACGCAGATACACAAAGTCAATAACGCGACGGAGCAAGAGCATCGAGCGAGGTGCCGGAGGACACGCCGCGCAGACCATGCACACTGAAAACGTGAACAGCGAATGCTTGCAACTGCAGGAAGCTTCTTCAATGCTTCTATGGAGCCGGATTTCGGAGCTTGAGAAGCTTCAGCTCAAGCTGAACAAGATGGAGGATCTTCTCGTGGCGCTGGTGGAGCTTCATGGAGATATTGCGGAAACTGTAGGCGATAATATGAGAGATGCGGTGACGACAGCAACAGAAGGAAAGGAGCTCCGTCACAACGTGAATGTTTCATTCTCTACATTATTAAGTGATGTTATTCGTAAAAAGAAGACATAGTTTAATTCATTTATACATGAATTATGTTCTCAGCAGCTCTTGAATGCTGTCTTCACCTTCTTCCGAATGTCTAATAGCTGCGCCCAGCCCTCATTATCTCTAGTTGCATCGCCAGTTGACTTATGTAGCATTGTCCACAGTAGGCGCAGTCTCATTTGAGCCAAATCACTGTCTGAAATCGAGTTACATGCCTTCAGCGATCGCACGCGAGTCACGTAGCTATAGGCCTGCGCAATGCACATAATACCACAACTTACACTGTCTACTTGCTTGGGGGTCGTAACCGGAACTGCAACAATTTTAGGTAACGAGCACGGAGAGGTCATGGGCGCTGCACCATCATCATTTGGCCCAGTTGTTGTGACTGCTTTGCTGTCTCCCGAGTTAATCTGGCGTTTTGTTGTCACCAGATTAGACACCCACTTGCGCAACTTCTCTCTGTCTTGATCTCGATCAAAGCATTGTTGAAGTAGTGGAAGCGTGAATGATATCCACTTTGCTTGATACACATCTAAGTTAGACGCCACGCCTAATGGATCGTAGAAAGTTACCCATATCTTGTGCTTGGACGTATCCGGATCGGCCATCTGAATCTCCACAATTTGAATAATCCAGTGCTTCAAGGCAGCCATGTGAATAGGCACCAGCACGTAGTTGCATGACGCCAAAGAGAAATCTGGAACGAATCTCTTCTCGTTAGTAACGGAGATAGCGTCGATAGCGTAGCAGGTTTTGCAGTACGTTGACACATGCCAGAGCGCTGCATCCATCACGGCGTCATTAAGACGCTTGCTTCTCGCTAACTTGCCCACTATATGGCGAAGTGTTGAAGTAACACTGCGTCCTGCAGGCCCTAAAGGTATGACAAACGTCCGAGACAATGGCGACTGGCGAAACAGTTGCGCAACTTCACGTGACAACACTGCAGGTGGCCGGTGCCTCCTCCAAAAATTGATGCTTCATCGGAGTCATACTACTCCACTCTCCACGCAACCATGCTAGATCCATTCGATAATCATCAACAGCCTTCATGGACGCGTAATAGTTTTTCACAAGTCCTACGTAATTCCCATAGACACAGGTCAGAGCCGTCAGGTAGATAAACATACTGTGGTGTAGTGATTTCTCCGTAGTTGCGGACTATCACCCGTCGACAAAGACGTGACACCGCCCAAGATGTTCAAGCGACGAACCTTCGGTCAGGTGATGTACGGAGACGCCAAGGTGCCAGGGACTCGATGGCGTCACTCCCGAGCTTTCAACGAGCATTGGATACGACCATATGTCACTGAATCCAGGCTGTCCTTATTATTAATAATGGACTGGCCGGATTCGCATTCAGCGGACCATCTACGGTACGAACCCTCAGTGGCGGTTGGGATGAGTTCGCGGAAGACTCAGCGACCCTTGGAAGGCACGTTCACCGTCTGGGACAGGGCATGGACCGTTAAAGATGCTCATGCGACAGTGCAGACGACGCTTGGTATGCAAGAAGATCCATAACGGATCATTGTTCACTTGATATTTGTATACTTGATTAGGACTTCTTAATAGGAATAGACCCGAAAGGGTAAGCTTAAATACAGAACAGAATTTCCACTCAAGCACACAGAGCGACGTCCGGCTTCAAGGTAAGCGTCAGGTCAAGCTTGTTTGAGTGTGTTATGCCTGTCGGTGAACTCGAAGCTCTGTAGCGAGGGTTCATCCGGCAAGGCCAAGAGACTTTGTGTATTGGCCGATTATTATCGGGAGGTTTTACGTGACGGCTTATTGTTGCCTATTTGCACGACTGGGAGTGCTTGAATTGCCTCCCTTTTATTTCTTCCAGCCGAGTGTTGAACACTCGGTGATCTCGTAAAAGGCTTACCCGTGCCTGGTACCCTTGCGCTGTTGGGACCACGAGGATTCAAAACACCTGCTAGCTTTGCTCGTGCTAGTAGCGTGTTCTTATTTTTAATGGTTGGCCTATATAAGTAGTTTACAAGGT
>NW_003303147.1:7944-11381 GCF_000142945.1 Phytophthora infestans T30-4 | reverse complement strand
TCCTCTTACGTATATGTCAGCCGCTGAGTGATTGAGCTTAGACGCGGTGCTGATAGGTGAAGGGCTGTAATATGTGAATGTCACACGACTGTAACAGTCGACGCGTCCAATTTCTGCAGGCACGCAGCCGGGATTTCAACCCCGTCCGCACGCTCTTACATCCGACACACGAGCTTTCAGTGAGCTTCGACGATGAATCCGGACATCGGTCCTGACGCCCCACGACTATGAACGATTACGAAGACAAAGACGCCGGCTCCAGAGCCAGGCGCAGCGACGCCGGAGACGGCCACGCTATCATCGGGGCTGAGCGGGGCGACCAGGTCCCTTTCGAGGAGCCTCGCCGACGAGCTCGATGATGTTGCGGGACCAGAACCAGCCTACGATGATTATGACGATGGGACCGAGGGTTCTAAACCTTCGGTGGCAAGTGCAAAGCATTCAGCGCTGCTGAAGGCACCTCGCCCACCTATCAACGGTGATACACCAGCCGCCAAGCGCGTTTTCGACCGCGTACAAGCGCTGATGCAGAATGATGAGTGGATGCAGCTGTTCAAGCCCATCCCCAAGAAAAAAGCCGACTGGCCTGCGCTTGCGCAGGAACTTCAATACCCAGTCAACTCGGTTTCGACTAGCCAAGTTGCCGAGGATTCAGTTTCGCTACTGTTGTCGCTGGGGTTCGAGAACGAGACGTACCCATCGACGATGTCGCTCCAGGATTGGAGTCCACACGAAGCCGGAGCTGCTCTCCAGAAATGGAAGAAGAAGCTTCGGAAGGCGTTTGGCGCTGTTGGCATCAATGCCGGAAAGCAGCCTGGAGTCGACCGATGATTCAAGATGAAGATCCGTCTAAGATTCCACTGCCGCCGACGCCCCAACGACTCGTTCGTACTCCTCCGACCAAGCGTGGTGCCTTTGGCACTACCGAAGCTTCACCGTACTTTCAAGACTCGCACATGGTTACGCCACGTTCGGAGAGCCGTATGCAACGTATTTACGCAAGTAACGAGGGTTCGTTCGGTCGCCGAGGCGGTGCGCGAGCTTCCAAAGGTGGTGCCGGACGTCGTCAAGTCGACAGCGATGGTTCGTCCAGTGACGATGACATTTTGGTGCGTACATTCGACGAGGAAGATCCTCAACTCGAGTTGATGCGTCAGATGAATGAGCTAGCGACGCTGAACGACGTGGACCCAACACCGAGGATTGAAATGGCTTCGCACCGACCGCTGGATCACATCACGCCGTTCTCAGGCTCTCGCAACAAGAGCGAGAACTGTATGCAGTGGCTCCGTGGGTTCGTCTATGAAATGACTGGAACCCACACAGATGCCGATAAATGGTGCATTCCATTTGAGTTAAGTCTCCGGGACGGAGCTATTCATTGGTTCCGTCAACTTCCGAAGAAGACGAAGCGCAAGTGGAAGCTGCTGAGCGACGCGTTCATCCGCTACTACTGCTCGCAGTTCACGCAGACGGCACTGTCGCGTTACTACTCCGCCAAGCGGGAACGTAATGAACATCTGTGCGACTACGTAAACAGGCTGAATGGCTATGCTCGGACCGCCCGTCTACACTTCGAGAAGAGTGGTCGCGACGCGAAAAGAACACGTACAGCAGTTCCTGGCAACATGCGATGATGACAAGCTGGCGGAGAGTCTCTACCACGCTCGGGTCGCCGACATTCACGAGCTCGAAGAGATCATCGAAGATGTTCTCAAGGGCAAGGAGAGAATGGCCAAGCGTGACAGTGAGTATCGATACTCCAAGAGTCGTGACGCGCGACGCGACGATGGATACGCCCGCAACAATCCGCGTGATGACCGTCGCCGCGATGACAACCGAAACAAACCAAGAGTGACGCTCATTGAAGCCACAGTGGATGACCTACTAGCTGAATTAGAAGGTCGTGAAGCTGCTCAGGGAGGCACCGAGTATTCAAACGAAGATCGGAACGCTTACAACGATGTCCAAGACGAGTACAACGACTTTCAGCCCGATAATACGGATGGTGATTTCTCATTGGATGAAAACGACCGATACCTCGCCGCTGCTAACGAAAATGAACGCCGTGCAGCTGCTGAAGGCACCTACGCACGTTCAGACAACCGTCAACTGCGTGGAAACGTGCCTGATCGCGAGAATGACTTCAATCAAGATCGCCGAAGTAGTGACCGTGGGTTCAATCAGGACCAACGCGGTCGACGTGACTCCAACCGCGACAACCGACGCCCACAGTACGGACCATGCGCGGTGTGCGGTGGCATGAGTCACTCCGCCCACTACTGCAACAAGCGATGCAAGTTCTGCAAGCAGCTCCACGATGCTGGACAATGCGAACTTTTCCGCAACTTCCAAGACCTTGCCAAATTCGTGCGCACTAAAGGCACGAAGGAGGAACTCCCGCCAGAGCTCAAGGCCGTCGTTCAAGAACGTCATTTAAACTAGGCAGCCCGCCAACTACAACTGGGTTGGTCCCTATCGGGCTGCCACAGTTAATCGAGCCTTCAATGGAAGCAGAGTGTATCTTTGCTTTCATGGGGCAGAGTGAATGGCCTGATAATTACGTAACAAGTGTGAACGCGACGGAAAATGAAAAGAGAGGAGTAGGATCCTCGGTGGAGGTGTTGGAGAGAGAGTGGAGTGTGCTGATGCTGATGAGGGCACCAGCGAGGGTTCGTTCGGCTTGGTTTCGAGTGCAGCGCGAGACGAGCCCAAGGGTCACTCCAAGATGATGAAGCTGAACCCTGGCGAGAGACAGGGGTGGTAGTCGGCCAAGAAATTCGACCGACGGATCAGAATGAGAGCTCTGGTGCAAGGCGCTGTGAACGACCAGCGAACGAGGATCCTCCTCGACACAGGAGCGAACGTTAGTGTGATCACTGACGCCTTTGCCAAGAAGTTGCGACTCCGAGATGTACCTGGTCACGGACGCCGCATTGACATTCAAGGAATCAACGAAGGCAAGGTGTCTACGACGCGACGAGCGTGCGTCAAAATTACGCTCGGATGGGAGATGGTGTACGAGTTTGAGATGTGGGTAATGGCGCATAGTGCATGCGTCGACGCGGTACTCGGGACCGACTTTATGATCCCAGCTGGGATCCGGTTGGACCTGTTCCACGGCGCGGCGCAATTACCGCACGAAGTCCAAATCCCGCTGATAAAGTCCAAGAACATGATCGACAGCGAAGAATACGGCTCCCATGTTAACGCCGGGCCACCCGAGCGGTTGGACATTCAAGCGCACGAGTGGCGAGAATATCGACTAGCGAAGCGTCAAGTCGGGCTGGAAGAACACGTACTGTGGGTTCGTCGAACGAACAAGCTAATCCCGTCAGTGACGAGGTTTCGACGTGGACGGCCTCAGAGCATTCGATTGACCAACGTGTCTGATCGAACTGTGTACCTACCAGCACACGACTCGATCGCGATGTGGA
>NW_003303147.1:5160-6469 GCF_000142945.1 Phytophthora infestans T30-4 | reverse complement strand
TCCTCGCTGGATGCAGCAAGCGGCTTCTGGGCGGTCATGATGACTCTTGCGAGCGCGTAAAGTGTCGGCGTTCGTCTGCGCACTAGGACATTTTGAGTGGTTACGCATGCCCTTTGGGTTAAAGAACGCGCCGATGATCTACCAGCGTATGATTGACAACGCACTCTGGGGGTTCGTTCAACCTAAAGGAGGTTGGTTTGAATACTCGGAGAGGATGCGTTTAGCTGAAGAACAGGCCAAGGAACGTCGTGGACCAAGCGCCGAGGGTTCGTTTCAAACGAAGCTCGCGGCAGACCGCGAAGCACCGGTAGAGACCGACCCTGTACTACAACTCGTCAACAGCCCCGTCGCTGACATGTTTACGAACGGGGAATCAGACGAATCATCGCTGGTACCTGTATTTGGTCGACGGTCGTTTTTGGATGACATTTGCTTCGGTGGCGAGGATTTCGACAGCTGCCTGGCGACGCTGGACCGATTGCTGGCAAGATTTGCACAGTGTCGGATCAGCATTAGCTTCACCAAGAGCATCTTCTGTTTCGTTTCCAACGAGTAAGAAGGGCATGCAGTCGTTTCTTGGAGCGGTTAATTACTACAGCCGCTTCATTCAAGACTTCGCGGTCTACGGTGCGGCGCTGTACCAGCTCAAGGATGAAGACTTTGGCGTTGAAGGTGGCCTTTCTGTGGCACGTCGTTCCTTTGAAAGATTGAAGACGAGTGTTTCACATTCACCCATCCTCAGGCACTTCGATCGGTCGAAAGAAGTTCACGTCATGCTCTTTGCGAATGAATGGGCGTTGAGCACTACGCTAATGCAAGAACATGAAGGCAAGTTACACCCCGTACGGTTCCTCGGTCGGGTGCTTAAGGAAGCCGAGATGAACTACCATCCAGCTGAGAATGAAGTTTTGGCGTTTACTTCTGCTGTTGAAGATCTGTTACGTCCAAGCTGGCAGGAAAGACGCTACATGTCTATACACGTATCTCGACGTATGTGTGTATGCATATATCGATGTCTCTCTACGTACGCACGTACCTATACGCAGAGATGTATATATATATATATCTATATATGTATCGAGATATATATATATATGTCGCCATATATCTATATATATATATATATATATCGATCTATATATATATGTATATATCGCTCGCGCCGATGTATCTCTATATATAGGTACCCCGATATATATATATGTATCTAGATATATATATATCTATATATACCCATATATATATATATATCTATATGTATATATATATATATATATATACAGATATATATAGATGTATACGTATGTAT
>NW_003303147.1:0-3166 GCF_000142945.1 Phytophthora infestans T30-4 | reverse complement strand
CGTATCTCCTCCGAGATCTCTTTTTGAGATTGGGAGCCAGCCTTTGGTTGTACATGGAACGCGTCGGGCCGGGCTTGACGAAGAAATTAGCTCACCGATGACATGGACCTTTTCGGATCAAGCGCAAGGTGGAAGAGTTTGCGTACGAGCTGGAACTGCCTGATCGAAGTGGGTATCGCTTTTACCCAGTAGTGCATGTGTCAAGACTCAAGGCTGTCAACGAATTCAACAGTCGACCGAACACTCGGTTGGTACTTGACGCGACTAATGAAGCAAGACTCGACTTCGATGAGGAACTACTGCCTGAGGACAGCTGGGAACCAGACCAAGTTGCCGGTGAATATGAAGTCGAGGCCATCCTCGACGACAGAACACCACTAACGACGAGCACGGAGCGTGCTGTACGCGAGTTCAAAGTCAAGTGGGTCGGCTATGAAGATACAACTTGGGAACCATCATCAAACTTGTCATGTGGAGGTCTGCTGTACGACTATTTGCGAGCCAAGAAGAGCGATAATCGGCTGCAGATGGCGCAAGTGGCGGACGAAGACTAGCGTGACTGGATCACGTGTGAACTGTCCACAGGGCGATGCAGCCTGTGGTAACAGACGAAAAACGTTACTGCAACAACAAATTGTATATGCATTTGAAAAACAACATGAACATGATTACGCTGTGGAAGTGGATTTAGAATAAGAAAACATGAATGCCGACCGGAGAGCAACCACTGAAAATGAAGTCACGCGGGACACCTCAACAGTTAGCTGAGATGCTGGAGAACGTCGTGGAACGTGCAGCGAGGATTCAAATCGATTCCAAGTGTCTGGCCGCGGTGACCAAGAGGGTCAACGAAGTCGAGTCATCACTCTCCTTCTCCTCTTCATCAGGAATCGGAGCCTCGGCAGCTGGAGCTGAAGCCGGACCCTGCGAATCCTCGGTACCAGCTTCAACAGGAGGAGCAGCAGGAGCCATCTCCGCGGATTCAGCGACGACGGGGAGTGCTGCAGGAGCTACCACAGGGGTGAAGAGTCCGGGGCAGCGGGCGCCGGAGTGTCGGTTGATGACGCTGCTGTCGAAGGAAGTGTAGCATACTGAGGGGCGTTCGAACCCTCGGTCTTGCCCTCTGAGAAACAAGTCGAGTAATGCGAGGTAATGAGCAAGGTGCCGATGATTCAAGAGAAGGATGAGCTGACGTACCTCCAGCTGCTCACGTTCGCGACGTCGGCGAGGATTGAGACGCTGAAACGCGCTTCGGACACGGCTCGATTCAGACGCTTGGACATACGGTGGCGAGATGGTGAATTGGAGAATGAAGAAATGTCACAACGGGCACCAGTACCGTGGCTTCCATTGCGACAGGGGCAGTTGTGGAGTAGTGATTTCTCCGTAGTTGCGGATTATCACCCGTCGACAAAGACGTGAAACCGCCCAAGATGTTCAAGCGACGAACCCTCGGTCAGGTGATGTACGGAGACGCCAAGGTGCAAGGGACTCGACGGCGTCACCTCCGAGTTTTCAGCAAGTATCGGATACGGCCCTATGTCACTGAATCCAGGCTGTCCTTATTATTAATAATGGACTGGCCGGATTCGCATTCAGCGGACCATCTACGGTACGAACCCTCAGTGGCGGTTGGGATGAGTCCGCGGAATACTCAGCGACCTTTGGAAGACACGTTCACCGTCTGGGACAGGGCGCGGACCGTTAAAGATGCTCATGCGACAGTGCAGACGACGCTTGGCATGCAAGAAGATCCATAACGGATCATTGTTCACTTGATATTTGTATACTTGATTAGGACTTCTTATTAGGAATAGACCCGAAAGGGTAAGCTTATATACAGAACAGAATTTCCACTCAAGCACACAGAGCGACGTCCGGCTTCAAGGTAAGCGTCAGGTCAAGCTTGTTTGAGTGTGTTATGCCTGTCGGTGAACTCGAAGCTCTGTAGCGAGGGTTCATCCGGCAAGGCCAAGAGACTTTGTGTATTGGCCGATTATTATCGGGAGGTTTTACGTGACGGCTTATTGTTGCCTATTTGCACGACTGGGAGTGCTTTAATTGCCTCCCCTTTATTTCTTCCAGCCGAGTGCTGAACACTCGGTGATCTCGTAAAAGGCTTACCCGTGCCTGGTACCCTTCCGCTGTTGGGACCACGAGGATTCAAAACACCTGCTAGCTTTGCTCGTGCTAGTAGCGTGTTCTTATTTTACTGGTTGGCCTATATAAGTAGTTTACAAGGTCCAGTTTGTCCCGGTGCAAGGGCAGAACTGGGGTCTTCAGGTCCGCCCGAACGATCGTTTACTATCCTAGTAGGCGTATTGTTGTGGGAACATCCTAACTACATTCGTAGCTAGAGTTCACGTGGGAATTCCAACACCACAGCACCCTTCCAATCACATGCAATTACAGAAGTCTCTTCCGGTGTCATGGAACTGCTTCTGACAAGAATACTACGTCCTCATTAAATTATTTTAAGTCATCAATTTCGCTTCAAGATCATTAGCCAATCAGCTTTTCGAGTCATGCCATATGCTAATTTTACGGTCCTTTACGAATGACGCTACCGCAACCATAAGTTTCCCCATTTACAATCTGACGACGATACATATAGCAACCTTTGTCATTCTGGCCATTATAGAAAAAACTTCTCAACAACTGTGCCAAAACCAAAAGACAATCTTTACCAAAGAAAAATTTATTTATAAAATTAAAGGGTGCCCCCGTTTAACCGCGGGGACCCACAAAAGGGAAAACAACCCGCTTCCCATGGTTTCAAATTTTTAAAAAAAATGGAAATTAAAATTGGCCCGGGGATTCCCTCTTTTTCTTCGAAAATCTTAGGGCCAAAATGTTCTGTAGGAGCCGCCATGGTGGCGGCGTTGGTAAGCGCACGTCTGAGAGCTTGCGCATGAAGAGAAGTTGGAGCAATCAGCACGGTCTGGAGATGATCATGAAGGCTCACTAGAGGTCCAGCCCTTATCGAAGAGAGGGAGGAGCACCGGTACGAATTATCTGAGACTGTTAAAGATGAAAACGTGATCCTATCTCGCATGGAGACGCTATCGTTTGGGATGTTGCTGGGAGCTCCTGGTGGAACAAGCTGAGTAATGATAAGTAGGTATCAAGAGTGCTGCTGGGAGCTTTGTAATGAACAAGCTGAATA
>NW_003303146.1:42794-44704 GCF_000142945.1 Phytophthora infestans T30-4 | reverse complement strand
TCATTTTCGTCGAAGACGATTAGGTTACCATCCACAGACGAGAAACTAGCAGATGTGACGCAAGGGATCCAAGCAAAGCTGGGGTTTCCTGGTGTAGCCGGGACCATCGACAGCACATCGATCCTGATCAAGAGGTTTGACGATTTTGAAAGGTTTTACGGAAGGAACCAGTTTAACCTGTTGTGGATAATGAGCTTCGTTTTATTGCGTTTTCTATCCGCAACGGGGCCTAAAATGATCAGTCGATACTTAGCCACTCTCGCCTTTACTTTAACAACTGGCTGTTAGTCTACCCGATTCTGCACACTACCTCGGTGACGCCGGCTACAAATTGATGAAGCAAATTATACCCCCGTTCCCGATCACGTATGACATGTTGATCAAAACCAGTCGCTACACTTACGTGCAGATATATACGCGAGGTGTGGTGAACCGGTCATTTTCGTCGGAGACGATTAGGTTACCATCCACAGACGAGAAACTAGCAGATGTGACGCAAGGGATCGAAGCAAAGCTGGGGTTTCCTGGTGTAGCCGGGACCATCGACAGCACATCGATCCTGATCAAGAGGTTTGACGATTTTGAAAGGTTTTACTGAAGGAACCAGTTTAACCTGTTGTGGATAATGAGCTTCGTTTTATTGCGTTTTCTATCCGCAACGGGGCCTAAAATGATCAGTCGGTACTTAGCAACTCTCGTCTTTACTTTAACAACTGGCTGTTAGCCTACTCGATTCTGCACACTACCTCGGTGACGCCGGCTACAAATTGATGAAGCAAATTATACCCCCGTTCCCGATCACGTATGACATGTTGATCAAAACCAGTCGCTACACTTACGTGCAGATATATACGCGAGGTGTGGTGAACCGGTCATTTTCGTCGGAGACGATTAGGTTACCATCCACAGACGAGAAACTAGCAGATGTGACGCAAGGGATCGAAGCAAAGCTGGGGTTTCCTGGTGTAGCCGGGACCGTCGACAGCACATCGATCCTGGCCAAGAGGTTTGACGATTTTGAAAGGTTTTACTGAAGGAACCAGTCTAACCTGCTGTGGATAGAGAAGGAGCTTCGTTTTATTGTGGTTTTCTATCCGCAACGCGGCCTCAAAAGGAACCGCCCCGGAATTTTACAAATCCTCCCCTCTTTAATTTTAAAAAAGTGGTGTGTTTAGGTTCTACCGCATATCGAACCACTCACTCGGTGGAGCCGCCTACAAATGATGAAGCAAATTATACCCCCGTTCCCGATCACGTATGACATGTTGATCAAAACCAGTCGCTACACTTACGTGCAGATATATACGCGAGGTGTGGTGAACCGGTCATTTTCGTCGGAGACGATTAGGTTACCATCCACAGACGAGAAACTAGCAGATGTGACGCAAGGGATCGAAGCAAAGCTAGGGTTTCCTGGTGTAGCCGGGACCATCGACAGCACATCGATCCTGATCAAGAGGTTTGGCGATTTTGAAAGGTTTTACTGAAGGAACCAGTTTAACCTGTTGTGGATAATGAGCTTCGTTTTATTGCGTTTTCTATCCGCAACGGGGCCTAAAATGATCCGTCGGTACTTAGCAACTCTCGCCTTTACTTTAACAACTGGCTGTTAGTCTACACGATTCTGCACACTACCTCGGTGACGCCGGCTACAAATTGATGAAGCAAATTATACCCCCGTACCCGATCACGTATGACATGTTGATCAAAACCAGTCGCTACACTTACGTGCAGATATATACGCGAGGTGTGGTGAACCGGGTCATTTTCGTCGGAGACGATTAGGTTACCATCCACAGACGAGAAACTAGCAGATGTGACGCAAGGGATCGAAGCAACAGCTCGGGTTTCTTGGTGTAGCCGCGACCATCGACAGCACATCGATCCTGATCAAGAGGTTTGACGATTTT
>NW_003303146.1:7561-10283 GCF_000142945.1 Phytophthora infestans T30-4 | reverse complement strand
GGCTGTCAAGTTTGAAGACTTTGACAGCCTCGAACAGTTCACTGTTCTCGATATGGATCCATATGATATGATCCTGGGCATGCCCTGGCTTGAGAAGCACGAGCCCTGGATCGACTGGCGAGGCAAGGCAATCGGTGCCAGCCGCCCTGCGCAGTCCGACAGAGCATTGGTGAGTCATGTTCCCACCTCTGTCAGGACCCGGGGCGCCCGCGAGGGCTGCCAGGGTACCAAAGCATCCGGCAGATGCTTGGGAGTCGTCGACGTATATGACGACTCCGAGGATGTTTTGATGGTGGCCGCGCCCAGAAGAGGCGCCGGCCAAGTGGGTAACTTAGGTCCACAGGCGGGTAACTTAGTTCCGCAGACAGCTGCAGCTGTCATGAACACTGAGAACAGCGTGTTCAGAGTGGGTAACAGAGTTCCACTCACGGTCGCCCAGACCATAACTGAAGAGGAAGACGTCGGATACGCTTCCTGTGTGAGTAACACAGTGCCACACGCGGTCGCCCAGACCTTAACTGAAGAGGAAGGCGTTGAACACGCTTCCTGTGTGGGTAACACAGTGCCACACGCGGTCGCCCAGACCTTAACTGAAGAGGAAGGCGTTGAACACGCTTCCTGTGTGGGTACAACAGTACCACACGAGGCCACGAGTGCCTCGGATGTCGTAGCGACGACATCCCTAGACGTGGGCAGCAAAGCTCCCCATCACAGAAGCCGTCGGCAAAGACGCCGCCGCCGCCTCAAGTCGGATCCGAACTTCGTTCCGATCGACGTCGCTTCAAGCGACTCGGAGTCCAGGGCCCGGGCTCCTCCGACAAGGCCGGTGGAAGAGTGTTATCACATCTTCGATAGCGAGACGGGTTTACCCGTCAAGGCATCTGGTGTCCACTTGGAACCGTTGCCAGAGGTTGCAGAGATACTGAACCTCGAGGAAATGACGGCTGAGTCTTTCCTGGCCAACCTCAAGGCTGGAGAGATCGCTGAGATGGTACTCATGAGACCTGAGGCCACTCGGGAGGAGCTGAACTCCTCCTCTGTCTTGGACGAGAACGTCCTGGAGGACCTGAACAAGCCGCGTCAGACACGCTTGGGCTCTGAGATTCTTAAGAGCCCCAAGGATCCGGTGTATCCTTTGGTGACGGAGTATGCGGACGTGGTGAACAAACACCCACCGACCCAACTCCCACCGGATCGAGGCGTACGGCACGAGATTGATCTCGTGCCCGGCACAAAGTATTGTGTCACGAGGCAATGGCCTCTCCCGCGCGAACAGTGCGAGGTCATTGATGCCTTCTTCGCCGCGAAAGCGAAGGCAGGCATGGTGCGGGAGTCGAAATCCCCGCACTTCACGCCGACTTTCTGCGTTCGTAAGCCGAACGGAAAGTGGCGTCTGGTTCACGCTTATAACAAGCTGAACAACGCAACGGTGCCGGCCCAAACACCGATCCCACGAAAGGGTGTGTTGTTGAACAACATGGCCGGGAGCGTACTGTACAGTGCGCTGGATTTGGTAGACGGATACTACCAAATCCTGATGCGAGAGAGCGACATCCCGCTCACCGCGGTAAGCACACCAAGCGGCATGCTTTGGGAGTGGCTCGTCATGCCGCAGGGCTTGTCTAACGCCCCGGCGACGTTCAATCGTCTGGTGACGCAACTGATCCGCCCTTTGCGTACCTTCGTACAGACGTACTTCGACGACATATTCGTCCATAGCCGTGCCGAGGGAGGCAAGACGGCCATGGAGGTGCATCTAGGACACCTCCGTCGAGTGTTGGACGTGATGCGAGCGAACAAGCTCTACGCCAACATCGACAAGTGCGTTTTCGCGTCACCAGAGATTAAAGTTCTCGGTTGCTTCGTCAGCAACGTGGGCGTTCGGGCTGACCCAGCCAAGGTCAAGGCCATAGCAGCATGGCCGACGCCCCGATCCCAGAAGGATCTTCGAAAGTGGTTGGGCTTGGCCAACTACCTTCACAAGTACAGCGCTGGGTACGCGGGCTTCGCTAAGCCCTTGTCGAGCCTCCTTCAGAAGGACGTCGACTGGCGCTGGGAACAAGAGCACCAGGATGCTTTTGACAGCATCAAGGCCAGTCTCCAAGAGGCCCCTGTCCTGGCTCTGCCGGACGAGACGAAGCCGTTTAGCGTCGTCTGCGATGCCTCCGACTACGCCATCGGGTGTGCATTGCTGCAGGACGACACGGCTGGACAGAAACGAGTCATCTCGTTCCAGTCCCGGCAGCTCAAAGCCGCCGAGCGGAACTACCCTGTCCATGACAAGGAGCTCCTGGCAATGAAATATGCCCTTGTGAAGTTCCGTGTTCACCTTCTGGGCTCTAGGCCCTTTGTGATCTACACAGACCACGCGTCCTTGAGGACGGCGACTAACTCGCCTCACCTCTCCCAAAGGATGGCGAGGTGGCTGTCCTTCTTCGCGGAATAAAACTTCCGCGTCGAATACAAGCCGGGCAAGCTCAACGTGCTTGCGGACGCCCTCTCTCGGCGTCGTGACTATGAGTTGGCCCACATCACGCGGGTGACAACGGATCTATATGATCGGATACGCATGGCGTATCGGGACGACCGATATAAGTTTAAAAAGGGTCTCCTCTATTACCGGGTGGAGCCCACTGATCCTCCACGGGTGGTCGTACCCAACGACGAGGATCTGATGTTTGATATCCACGGGGAGGCGCATGAATCGCCATCCAGCGGCCAC
>NW_003303146.1:3263-7461 GCF_000142945.1 Phytophthora infestans T30-4 | reverse complement strand
GGGGGCATCCCCATTCCAGGGAGTTAGTCCCCATCCATGCAGGTTTGGGTTCCATTCATCATGATTGGGGCATAACATTCCGATTTGCGGCCTACCATCCGGTTTTGCGCCAATTGACTTACCGTAAACATCGCGGGGTCCTTGTAAACCGGTTTTACTGGTATGCCGAAGCTGGACGAGACGCCTTCTTGACAACACTGCACGATACCACGACGCTTGCAGAGCTTAGCCATCTCGCCCGACGTGTACTCGCCACCGTTGTCACTACGAAGCGTCTTGACGACTTTGCCGGTCTGTGTTTCCGCAAATGCGACAAACTCAGCAAACTTGTCGGCCACTTCTGACTTGTTTCGGAGCAAATACACCACACAGAAGTGCGAGTACTCGTCGATGAACGTGACAAAGTAGCGTTTGCCACTGAATGTCGACGTCTGCATGGGACCACACACATCACTGTGAACGATTTCCAGCAGTTTCTTGGCGTGGTTGGGTGACTTGGACATGTAGCTCACTCGCGTTTGCTTGCCGAGTGCACATCCGTCGCACAGCTCCCACTGTTTCACCGACGTCATGTTGATGCCTGCACCGTAGTCCTTTTTGACGATGGCGTCTAGACCGCAATGGCCAATGTGACCAAGTCGAAGATGCCAGAGGTACGATGTGGTGTCCCCTTTGCGATCCTTCGAGCTTGCCGCATTGGCCTCGTCGGGCACAACTGGTGTCATGCACAGCTTGAACAGCCCTTTGCCTTCACGCGCGCCGAGCTTCCAGTTGAGACCCTTTGCTTCCGCAAAACACCCATCCGTCTCGAACTTCACGGGACCAACATCCTTGGTGAAGCGACCAACCGAGAAGAGGTTGCGTGACAGCTTAGGAATGTGCCACACATTCGTGAGCACACCCTTCTTGGTCCCCCGTGGAGTCTTCATGGACATCACGATGTCGCCGGTCCCGACTGCCTGAACCACACCATCGTCCGCGAGATGTACGTCCACCGGAGACATCTTCTTGTAGTTCTTCATGTACTCCTTCGAGTACGTCATGTGCTGCGTCGCACCCGAGTCGACCAGCCACTTGTCACTTGACTTAGTGGACTTGCTCCCACCACCAGCCAAGAAGAGAAACTCGCCCGATTCTTCTTCATCGCCCGCGACGTTTGCTCGTTGCGGCCTCTGTCGCTCCGCATTTTCACGAATCCTCACCGGACACTTGGCGATCCAATGTCCTTGTTCGCCGCAGTAGTGACACGCGCTTGTCTTTGGCGCCTGTCGTCTATTACGCTTACCGGTCCACACGAGGCCACGAGTGCCTCGGATGTCGTAGCGACGACATCCCTAGACGTGGGCAGCAAAGCTCCCCGTCACAGAAGCCGTCGGCAAAGACGCCGCCGCCGCCTCAAGTCGGATTCGAACTTCGTTCCGATCGACGTCGCTTCAAGCGACTCGGAGTCCAGGGCCCGGGCTCCTCCGACAAGGGCGGTGGAAGAGTGTTATCACATCTTCGATAGCGAGACGGGTTTACCCGTCAAGGCATCTGGTGTCCACTTGGAACCGTTGCCAGAGGTTGCAGAGATACTGAACCTCGAGGAATGACGGCTGAGTCTTTCCTGGCCAACCTCAAGGCTGGAGAGATCGCTGAGATGGTACTCATGAGACCTGAGACCACTCAGGAGGAGCTGAACTCCTCCTCTGTCTTGGACGAGAACGTCCTGGAAGACATGAACAAGCAGCGTCAGGCGCGCTTGGGTTCTGAGATTCTCAAGAACCCCAAGGATCCGGTGTATCCTTTGGTGACGGAGTATGCGGACGTGGTGAATAAACACCCACCGACCCAACTCCCACCGGATCGAGGCGTACGGCACGAGATTGATCTCGTGCCCGGCACAAAGTATTGTGTCACGAGGCAATGGCCTCTCCCGCGTGAACAGTGCGAGGTCATTGATGCCTTCTTCGCCGCGAAAGCGAAGGCAGGCATGGTGCGGGAGTCGAAATCCCCGCACTCGACGCCGACTTTCTGCGTTCGTAAGCCGAACGGAAAGTGGCGTCTGGTTCACGCTTATAACAAGCTGAACAACGCAACGGTGCCGGCCCAAGCACCGATCCCACGAAAGGATGTGTTGTTGAACAACATGGCCGGGAGCGTACTGTACAGTGCGCTGGATTTGGTAGACGGATACTACAAAAACCTGATGCGAGAGAGTGACATCCCGCTCACCGCGGTAAGCACTCCAAGCGGCATGCTTTGGGAGTGGCTCGTCATGCCGCAGGGCTTGTCTAACGCCCCGGCGACGTTCAATCGCCTGGTGACGCAATTGTTCCGCCCTTTGCGTACCTTCGTACAGACGTACTTCGACGACATATTCGTCCATAGCCGTGCCGAAGGAGGCAGGACGGCCATGGAGGTGCATCTAGGTCACCTCCGTCGAGTGTTGGACGTAATGCGAGCGAACAAGCTCTACGCCAACATCGACAAGTGCGTTTTCGCGTCACCAGAGATTAAAGTTAGTCCTTCTGGTGGACCCACATGTACAAGTGGGTCGCCCGGTACATAAAGACATGTGAAACATGTCAGCGGGTCAAACCCGCAGGGCACTCTTCGGCTCCACTACAGAGCCTGCCCGTACCGGCTGATTGTTGGAAGTCGATGAGTCTTGCCTTCATCTTTGGGCTTCCCGCCGACGGACACGGCAACACCGAAATTTTGGTGTTGTGTGTCGGCTGAGCAAGATGATACATCTTGCTCTAGTTCCCGTCACTGTAACGGGCGAACAAATCGCAAGTTTGTTCGTCGATGGCGTGCTCCGCTATCACGGTCTCCCGGAGACGATTGTCTCGGACCGAGACCCGCGGATTCACTGCTGCGTTTTGGAAAACGCTGTTCCCTTTACTGGGAACTCGCCTGCAGATGTCCACTGCGGATCATCCGCAGACAGACGGCCAAACAGAGCGCGTCAATCGAGTGCTCGAGGACACTCTGCGCAGTGTGTGCGCGGCAGCACCACGTACGTGGTCGACGCAGCTTCCAGTTGTTGAGTTTGCGCTCAACAACGCGGTGCACGCGTCCACGGGGTTCACGCCGTTCTACTTGAACGGCTTCCGCCACCCCAGAGTGCCTCTCACTCTTCGAGGAGACACTGACTCCTCTATTCTAAGTGGGGGGGGAGGCTCGGAAAGCCCTTTCCTCCCAGGTCTCGGATGTGAGACCAGTTTCGCTGCGGAAACAGGTGGCATCCTTTATGGATACCAAGCTGAGCATTGTCAGCAGGGTCCGCGATGCCATGGCAGCGGCCCAAGATAAACAAAAGGAGTACTCAGACAAACATGGAAGAGGAAACCTAAGTATATTTGAGGTTGGGGACGTGGTGTTGCTAGACACGAGGAACCTATCTCTTGACACTGTCAGCTCTGTCGGCAGCAACAAGCTGAAGCACCGCTTCATCGGACCTTTTGCGGTCCTGGCCAGACATGGTGCGTCGTACACCATCGACCTTCCAAAGTCAATGACGACGCACCCGACGTTCTATGTTGGACGTCTTAAGCGGTACTTTGACCCGCAGGGGGTTGCTGACTCGCAGACCCCCCTTGACCCAGCTCCTCGAAGCGAGGGCCGGTCACAGGCGTCGACGAGGTCGTCGGAGCAGGCACCCAAGCCTCGGTCGGGACGGCAAGGCTGCGGTCAAAACCGTACGCCGGATGGGCTCCATACGAATGGACCCCGGCGCCATACGCCGAGTACGCTGAGTACGCCGGGTACGCACCATACGCGTACGTCTGGGAGTGTGACGCAGGCGGCTCCGGACGTGGCAACAAAGCCTCGATCCGTCGGATCATGCGAAAGGCCTCGTCCAGATCGGACGAAGAGGCCCGGCGATCCACCCGCAGGTGCAGGCTCGCGACCTCTCGCTCCAACAGGTCCAGGCGGCCCGCAAGACGAGCGAGCTCGCCCTGATTCCCGGTCTGGGCGGCAGCATCGCCGCCAGTCCCAAGGCCAAGTGCAATATCAAGCACGAGGACACGTTGACGGAGGCGGTCAACCTCAGGGCCCTGTGTCGGACCCGCAGTCGGAGCACTCGGACGAGAGTGGCTTTCGGGAGGCGCCGAGTACTCGTACTCGTTCGAGGGCACCTCCGCCCCTGCTTGACCGGAATGGAGAGATCCACTTTCACGTGGAGCGGATCCTCCAGGAGCAACGGCGTCGC
>NW_003303146.1:0-3163 GCF_000142945.1 Phytophthora infestans T30-4 | reverse complement strand
TGCAGTCCTGGCCAGACATGGTGCGTCGTACACCATCGACCTTCCAAAGTCAATGACGACGCACCCGACGTTCTATGTCGGACGTCTTAAGCGGTACTTTGACCCGCAGGGGGTTGCTGACTCGCAGACCCCCCTTGACCCAGCTCCTCGAAGCGAGGGCCGGTCACAGTCGTCGACGAGGGCGTCGGAGCAGGCACCCAAGCCTCGGTCGGGACGGCAAGGCTGCGGTCAAGACCGTACGCCGGATGGGCTCCATACGAATGGACCCCGGCGCCATACGCCGAGTACGCTGAGTACGCCGGGTACGCACCATACGCGTACGTCTGGGAGTGTGCCGCAGGCGGCTCCGGACGTGGCAACAAAGCCTCGATCCGTCGGATCATGCGAAAGGCCTCGTCCAGATCGGACGAAGAGGCCCGGCGATCCACCCGCAGGTGCAGGCTCGCGACCTCTCGCTCCAACAGGTCCAGGCGGCCCGCAAGACGAGCGAGCTCGCCCTGATTCCCGGTCTGGGCGGCAGCATCGCCGCCAGTCCCAAGGCCAAGTGCAATATCAAGCACGAGGACACGTTGACGGAGGCGGTCAACCTCAGGGCCCTGTGTCGGACCCGCAGTCGGAGCACTCGGACGAGAGTGGCTTTCGGGAGGCGCCGAGTACTCGTACTCGTTCGAGGGCACCTCCGCCCCTGCTTGACCGGAATGGAGAGATCCACTTTCACGTGGAGCGGATCCTCCAGGAGCAACGGCGTCGCGGTAAGCGACAGATCCTCGTGAAGTGGAGGGGTTACGCCCACTCCGAAAACTCGTGGGAGCCGATTGAACGGCTCCTGATTGACTGCCCGAAGGCTGTCGCAATCTGGGAACAGAAGCGGTGGCAGCTTCATAAGTAGTCCGGGGCTTCTTGCCCGAACGGGGTACGGACGATGAATACATTCCGTACCCGCGCTCATCGTGAGCGCTAGAAGCCGCGCGCTTCAGGGTGTCCCTTGGCAGCATGCGCTTGCTGATCAAGTGGGCAAACCTATCACGAAAATCACGCTGGTCCAGGATGCGGGACAGCAGCTGATCTTCATGGGGTTCCCGTAACTCCGTGGGTGAGTACTTAAGAGTCCCCACCCATGCCCAGAACATGTCCTCACAAGAACTCCACGTGGGACAGTTCTCGGGCATAACCCAGGGGTATCCCCAAAGAGGATAGAGACCACCCCGGGTCTCAGGCTTCTTACGACAAGTCGTGAATGTCCTTAAGAGGAATGCGGTGTGGCGCGAGAAGCACACACCGAGCAGGCTCCAGGTTGTCGACGAACAACTGTTCTTTTTGAGCAAGGGCTCGTTCATAGATGCCCCTAGAAGTGTGGCCGCCCACAAGGCCACGAGGAGCGACGAGAAGCCCTAAGAAGAGGTCAGCCCCAGAGCTCTCTTCGGGAGGCCAATACCCTCTTGAGTTGATGGTAGCTCCCTGGCTGACGGGTGCCACCACCGAACCCCCACGCACACGCTGGGCAGCTTGGAACTCCTCCTGCTGCTGGTCGAGGTCATTCGAGACCTCCCGGGGCTCAGCGATAGCACCCTCCTCCTCTTCTAGCTCCTTCTCCTCCTCTTCTTCCTCCTTCTCCTCCTTTTCATCCGAGGAGTCGAAGATACTCTGATAGAAGTGTCGAGTCTCCTTCTCCTCGCGGAGTGGAGACTTAGAGTGCTGCGACGCAATACCTTTGAGTTTGTATACTCGGTTTGTGCAATATGATAGGTTAAAAGGCAATCAAATAGTCTATTTGATTGGATAAATGTCAATAAGGGCAATGGCTGAAGGAAAGAGGCCAGCGTCCACCCAACTTAAGATAAGCCGAGGGATGTGGTGGAGAGGTGGCCATGTGATGCCACCTCATATCCAAAATTGACGGCAACTACCAACTACGTGTGTAAGCAACATTTCAAGTACTTCTCAATGGCTGCTATTGCTAAGACTGGTGGTGGCCTCGAGAAATTTAATGTACCAAACGAAGCTGTTAGAGAAGGAACAGCCTGAAGCGAATGTGCTCATTACCGACTTCCTGCGGGACAATCCTAAGAAGCCAGCACCACCGACCACCAAAATGGACGAGCAAGAGGCGCTCTCGGCGCGGTGGGACGTGATGCACTGGATGAGAGGAAGGGGCGACTTACAAAACCTGCTCAATCAGGTCCTTCCAAACTTCTTTCTCTCTACCCTTCCCGATGTGGTGTCCTCCATGGACCCGTGTGAAGTCATTCGACTTCTCGAGAAGGACTTCGGCCAAGGTGACGCTGCGGGCCTGATTGAGCTGACCCGGGCCTGGTCGAAGGTGTTGCGTAGCCCTTGGCGTGACTTAAGTACACTTTTCGCGCAACTTAAGAAGGCAAAGAACGAGATTAACAGAAAGTCTCGGAAGCTGCTCGGCCAGGACATGGTGACCGAGTCTTGGCTGTGCATTGAAGTCCTGTCACAACTCCCAAGTGAATTTTGGGCTTCAGCGATCTCCATGAAGAAAGAGGACTTCACGGTGGATAGGGTCGAAGTGGACTTACGCAAGACCTTTGGTGACCGATCCAAGAAAGAAGTGGGTTTAATGGATAAAACCCAAGCGATTCCTGTCAACAATGTCGGGGTCAAGAGAAAAAGCGGTGCAGGTGAGGGTGGAAAAAGGTGTTTTTACTGCCTCAAGAGTGGACACTTTAAATCGGACTGTTCGGTGATGATCACTGATAGGGATCCTAACCGCGAAGGTGGACCCCTTTTTAGGACCGATATCAACACTGCACCGGTGCTAGGGAAGCCAAGAAGGCGAAGACACCCCCGATAAATACCCTCAAATCGGTGGTGCTAGAAGGGGGAAAAACGCCTAAATGAGTGTGGGAAAGACTCTTCTGGAAGAGTGCATTTGAGGAACGAGGAGATGGACGACATGGAGGGATCTGGACCTCGCCTACCATAAAGGGTATTGAGGATGGGGGGCAACGTGGCCGAATACCCTCTGTCAAGACTCCACCTACTAATGGGACGACATCCGAAGAGGAGTGACGTTAAGCAGCATCACTCCTATTTTGAGATCCTTGAAGAAGTTTGCGGGCCAATCCCTAAGAAGCCAGGCCCCACCGACCCACCCAGAATGAACGGAGCGAGAGCGCGCTCTCCGGCGGCGGGTAGG
>NW_003303145.1:11600-13982 GCF_000142945.1 Phytophthora infestans T30-4 | reverse complement strand
CCATCAGATGAGGGAGCAGCGCGTAACCCAGAGTCACCAATAAAGTGAGTGCCAGCAGGTATTATTGAAGTTGCACGTCGCCCAATAATACTGTGTTTCCACGACTTACTATCAGACCATGAACCTGGTCGAATCTCCACGCTCATGAACATGCTGGTAGCTGTCACTATTGCTTGAATGTTTAAAGCAGGATAACCTTTTCGACAATAAAACCCATCGTAGTCTTCCGGGCGATCGATAGCTAGCAGCGATCCGTCGACTGCACCAACAACACCAGGGTATCCGCGCCGTGCTGCGAAACCTGCTTGGAGATCCTCCCAACCTTAATGATACCGAGGAAATGACACTGCATCACAAGCCGATAAATATAGCACACGACACACCTCATCTACGATATCCATTACGTAGCTCTTGTTCATGCCCATTGCTGCAGCTACTTCTCGGTAACCACCAGGCGATGCAAAGAAATCGAGAGCCGCGGCAATTTTCTTCTCGTAGGAATGTTGCTTTGCTATGCAACCTGCGAGTCGGATCCAAGATTGTGTTGGGATTGGTGAAGGCGTGTACCGTACAAACGGGAGAACGCGAATCAAGGTCACGTTGGCAGGTCGTTTGGTGTACTGGTTCGATATTTGGGTTGGAGATCTTGCTGGTCAAGACGCCATCCTCGGAATGGACTTAATGGTACCAGCCGGCGTGAGGTTGGATCTGGCGGATGGGACACTCTGTTTCCCTGACGAGATGCGGATCCAGCTCAGTGTATGGAACGAAGATGAGGATCATAAGGGCGGATAAGACGACCCTGGATCGAGCCCGGAGAGACCTGGGAACTGCCAGATCGGTTAAAGTGGGTGGAACATGAGAAACTGTGGGTCACTCGGGGCGAGAAATGGGTGCCTACCGTAATCCGGGGACCAGGTCGATCACAATACCTCCAGGTCACGAACGTCAGCGACAAGAGACTATTACTGGACCATTATGAGGAGATCGGGCGATGGTTGGCGAAGGACGGTATCCCTAGGCGACCTGGATATGTGTCAGTGGGATCCCGCCGCTACAAAGAATGGCAGAATCTGGCTTACGAGGCGACTACCGAGATCGAGGCTTTCGGAGAGGTGGAGCTCCCGGTGGGGCCAACTGGCCCCTTGGTGGATCGGCCCTCATATCCAACTCCGCGAAAGATCCTGCAGAGGGATCGTCGGGTTGAGATCCAAGCCGTGGAGGTTGGATCCACGACGGGGGATGATCCCCAGAGTCGGCCCCTAGATAACGCAGGGTCGGTGGATGAAGGATCGCAGAGGGCTGAAGCCGGACCGCCAGATCCCGCTGACCCACAAGTGGATCCAAGCTTCCATTGGATAAAGTGCCTGGATCCCTTGTCGAGAGTGGCCACACTAGCTAAACAGGAACCATCGTGGGTAAACCCACCAGAGGATCAAGTCGATCCAAAAGGTGGCTTCCCCAGTACAAGGATACCCGACCCCACGAAGACAGAAGGGATGACGGTGGAAGGAGAGTCGCGGTGCTTGGATCCAAGGGTGGATCCGACAAAGACTGAAAACGAACAAGTCTGTTACCATGAAGGCGGGGATCTACACGCCGAGGATCTCGGAGAAGGCATGGCGGTGATCCCGGAGGTACCACTGACCACAGAGGAGATCACGATTGATGATATCCAAGTGGATCCAGGGGCGAACGAACCCGCTGAAGTGGATCGTCTACGTCAGAAGATCTGGGACAGCCGACATCTGCTGATTGGTAAAGGTAATGCGTTACCGCCCGCTGCCCGCGGAGTCAAATGTGACATCGATGTCAGCGACGCGAAACCGATCGCTCAAAGGGTGCGGAAGGTGGCACCTCAGTTCCGAGAGAAACTTTCGGATCTGATTAAGGGCCTGCTGCAAGCCAAGCTCATCAGCTTCTCAACGTCCCCGTGGGCGTCTCCGGTGGTAATCATCATCAAGAAGAACGGGGTGGATATACGTCTGTGCATTGATTACCGGCTGGTTAACAGCCTGACTCGATTGATGGTGTATCCAATGCCTCTAATCAATGAGCTATTAGAAGACTTGGATAAAGTACTCTGGTACTGTTCTCTAGACATGGCCAGTGGTTTCTGGGTGGTTACTATGATGGATCGAGCTCGCGCAATATCCGCATTCATCACACCGTTTGGCCTGTTCGAGTGGACCCGGATGCCGTTTGGATTGAAGAACGCACCCCAGATCTACCAACGCCTCATCGATAACGCCCTCTATGGGCTCACCCGAATACCGGAGCCCGAAACGGGTGGATCCGGGGAAGGTGACGCAGAAGTGGATCCATTCGAAGCGGGGGAGCCAGGGGATCCTGGGACCCCGTCTGTGTTAGGACGCAGATCTT
>NW_003303145.1:7364-10998 GCF_000142945.1 Phytophthora infestans T30-4 | reverse complement strand
TTCATTGAAGCGTACGTCGTCCTCCGGCCCGTATCCCTTCACTCTGGGCGATGAGGACGATGACGACGACGACGACGATGAAAGTCCGGAGGATTCGGAGGAGGCTCGAGCCGCTGATGACGCCTTGGAGGAGGACACGCGACGGGCCTTGTCCCAGTCCCGATCTGAAGCCCGGCGAAGATCCCTCTCAACCCCGCCTCCATAAGTGTAACGGGCCTGGGGTGTCCGTTACTTGCTTACACGTAGTGATGAGGAAGCGTACAAGTTCAGTGATACTGAAACCAAGTACTTAGTCTGAAGGAAAATCAACTCTGTTTTTATTTAGGTCCAGGGCAGCTTGCCCTGACCACTCAAATACACGTCAACTCCTTATTGGTTGATTATGGATCTGGCTCCCCATATTTCAACCAATAAGGTGACGGCAGTTCAGCACACGCTACTCGTGTGCTGCCGCACCTACTTTTGTAATGCAAATCTACCTACTTATGTAATGGTGTGAACCACTACAAAGAACCTATAAAACTACCTACATATGCAACTTGGGAGAGCCCATTACATCACCCCCCTCTTAAGACAGCAATCACCTAACGGGGGTGCGCTTCGGAGAACAATCGGGAAAAACTGGGAAATGGCGGAGAAGAGAACGCTTGAGAACTTGACGGGCGGGAGCTCCTGCGAAGCCCAGGAGCAGCACAATACAACTTGCGCGGACGAGAACAACATGGCGCAGCAGACGGGGGCGGCGAACCAGGCAGAAAGCGGAACAACGCGGACGGCTCCAGCGTCGGCGACGACGCCGAACAATGGGTGGACCGCTGATATCGCACCTGAGAGCGTGAGTCGACTTGGGGTTCGGCCCGGCGTAATGAACGAGGATATGAAGCCGTGGGCGCTGTACGACTTGTCCGGGGCGGTGACCCCGGACGCGTTGGACACCATGCAGGACCACTTTCGGCGCTTCAGGCGTCTCCGGAACAAAACACTCGACGGCGCGACGTACGAAGCTTTGCAGAGATCATGGTGCGCATTCATCCGACGGTGGAATCGGATGCATGAGGCTGGAGAAAGTGTCGTCGGCTGGCTCGGTGATCGCGAAGTCCTATAAGCCGAGCATTCACTCGGTGATCTGCGCCTGAAAGTCTGCGACGACGCTTGGACCGAAGACCGTTTGTGCTATGTCAACGTACGCGAAGGTTGCAGCTCGTGGGACATCGGGCGACGCCCGACGCAAGCTGAGTAGGATCAGCATATTGTCGAGTATCCGCTCATGCCGACCGAACACGCTTGGATCGAGAAGTATAAGCGCTCACTCTCCGAGCTCACCCAAGCGGCTATTCGCGGCGGAGCCCGTCTCCTGCGCATTCGACGTCTCGAAGGGCACGTAGTCGATCGCGTTCTCGATCACCGCGAGGTCACTCGCGGCCGCGTTTGACTCGAGGCTGGAGTCGTAGTCGTGGACGACATCAGGAATGTCACGAAGCAAGTTGGCGCGAGGCTCCCACGTATCATCAGCAGGTTGAAACCCGAGCCATCGTACCTTATACTTCCGCGCGGCGGGAGCCGCGTGTTGAGCCGACGACTTGGTCGAGTGACGCACGCGGGGATGATCTTCGTGATCAACAATACGGTCCACAATCCAGCACGTATCTCCATTCGAGTCAACGATGGGCGGAGGACCGTCGCGGTGGAATTCGACGCGACCTGGTTGACCAGCACGACGTTGATCAGGCGCTCAACACTTCTCGGGACGCACAGGAGGAGGTCGAGCGGGCGGCTGTGAGCTCTCGGAACGCCGAGGCGACGGCGAGTAGTCTGCGGCAGTGAGATCGTGAACTCTTGCAGCGACTGCGTAGTCTGGAGGCGCAGGTGTTTGGCGGACCGAGGGGTGGAGCTCTTCCGCGCGAGCGGGGAACTGGGACAGATGGGACGCTGGCTCGACAGGCTCATCGCGAGGGCCGCTCAACGCATGCGCCTGCTCCGCCTCCGGGATCATCGCGGGAAGATACTTCTTAAGACGCCCGACGTAGAACGTCGGGTGTAGTCGTAGCGACGTAGGAATGTCTAGCGTGTAGGCATCACCCATAACTCGTAGTACTTTGAATGGCCCAATGTAGCGCGGCGCGAGTTTGCTCGCGCCTAGGTTCGTAATAGCAGAGGTACGAATTCCATCCGTTGAGAGTAATACCCGCTCACCAATCTTGAATGCACTTGTGTTCTTGCGGCCACATTTGTCAGCGTTTTCCTTCTGCTTGTCAACCGCGAGTTGTAGCGCGTCACGGACAAATCGGGTAACCGATTGGCGATGAAGGACAAAGTCGGATACCGCTGCCTTGTCAGCGGGTCGTGCTGGGGGTTTCGGCGCGTAGTTAGCCACAGTCGAGTGTGGCTGTGCTGGAGCGATCAGCGTTCGGTGTGTCCAGTCAACTAACGACGACGACGTGGATTGCGCGGGTGCGAGGATCTTCTTCAACTGTAAACGCGTCACCGCGTTGATGTCTACTGCAGGAGTAGCTGAACTCGTAGACGGCAGAACCGTTGTCTCACCGGAAACCGGTGGTTGAACCAGTATCGGAACCGGTTGGGCAGGGTTATCACATTCCTCCCCCTCCAGAGTGAAGCCATCAGTCGCCGTGGGTTGGCCCACAGCAAGTTGTGCGGGGACACGTGGATGACGCGCGTTGTTGACGAAAAACGGAGTCAATCCCGTCGACGCGTGCTCGGCATTGTTGAGTGCAAACTCCGCAAGAGGCAGGAAGGAACTCCAGTTCTCGAAGGACGGGGCATAACTGCGCAGAACATCTTCTAGCACGCGGTTGACGCGTTCCGTTTGCCCGTCAGTCTCCGGGTGCGCCGCCGTCGACATGAGGAGTTTGGTGCCCTGGAGGTCGAAGAGTTTCGTCCAGAACGCCGATGTGAATCGGGGATCGCGGTCAGAGACGATTGATTCAGGAAGGCCGTGATGTCGGAAGACAGCGTCGATGAAGAGCACCGCGGTATCGGCCGCGGTGATTGAGTCCGGAACCGGAACGAGATGGCACATCTTGCTAAAGCGATCCACGAAGACCAGAACACCAGTACGACCGTCAGTATCGGGTGGGAGACCGAATATGAAGTCCATTGACACAGAGCGCCACGCCTCTGTTGCCAGAGGGAGAGAACGCAGCGGAGCTTGCGATGCCGGTGACGGCTTAACGCGTTGACAAGTTTCGCAGGAGCGGACCCACTTGCGCACCCACTTGTATAGGTGAGGCCAGTAGAAGTCGCGGGATACCGCTGCGAAAGTATTCTCACGGCCAAAGTGCCCCCCCACTGGAGTGTCATGGAATTCGTGTATAATTCTTGCGCGTAGATCGGGGTCGTTGAGACAACCGACGCGAGAAGCATCGAATCGATCGAAACTGTACATCCAGTAAATCACCGTCAAGTTGGATCTGTGAATCTGTCGCCGCTGGAGTGCTCAGTGTCTTTAGGCGTGAATCCACTTGTGTGGGAAGGGTGTCCAGGGAGCCCGCCATATACGGGGCCTTCTCGAGCCGCTGCTAAGATCGCTTCCCCGCAGGGAAGGTTTTGGGAAAACCGCCCGTCATTAAGTTTAACCCTGCAGGTCACACGTGGGGGGGAGGGAGAATGTGCT
>NW_003303145.1:0-5966 GCF_000142945.1 Phytophthora infestans T30-4 | reverse complement strand
CTATCAACGTTAAACAGCTGCAAGCGGTTTGCAGTTTTCCATCTCGATCGCCTTTGTCTGTGTCACAGTGAAATACTAGAGCAAATACTCGTCAGTCTTAAAGCCTACTGCTTTTCTAGAACCTGATCGAAAAAGTTATTTGGCTCCGCTCGGTTCACAGAGGTAAGCTGGCGAATCTTGTCGGGAAAAACATCCGCGAGCTCGCGGACGGTGTCGTATACTGGATTGCCCGAGTCGCGGAGTGACTCCCACGACTGGGCAGCGAAGCGCTCTTCGCGTGCCGACTTCGGCTCAGCGTTCTTTGGACGAAGTGGAAGATTGTCGGTAGCGACCGTGTGCATCTCTTCCGCCGAGGCAGACTCGGTGATCAAGCAGACCTGCTCGATGTCTCCTGACTTCAGATCGCGCAGAAAATGCTTCCAGGAAAGACCCGGAAGGCGTGTGATGGAAGAAGCTTCGCGAGGTGGGCTCTCAATGTCAAGTGTGCGTGAGCGAACGACGCCTCCTTCCACGTGTTCCAGGACGTGTATGGACTCATTCACTGCGATATCGGCGGTGGGCTGACCACGTCGCCTAAGGCGGCGTCGCTTGGATTTATTCTTGCGGCGTCTCGAACCGCTGCTCGAGGCAGAAGACTCGCTATCGCTGGACGAGGGATCACCCCCCTCTAGACACGGAGGGGCACCATCAACCGTGTCGGTAGTGCGCGGGAGCTCTCGATGCTCGACCGCGCCATCGACTGGCGAGAGCCCCTGCTCGATCGCCGTCGTAGCCGGTGGGAGTGTCAACTGCTCGACCACCGCTGTGGATGACGGGAGCTCCAACTGCTCGACCGCCGAATCGCGTTGCGGGAACCTCTGCTCAACCGCTAGAGTGTTTTGCGGGAACCCATGCTCAACCGCCTTGTTGTGTTGCGGGAACCCATGCTCGACCGTCGTGTTGCGTGACGGGAACCCATGCTCGACCGCCGTGTTGCGTGACGGGAACCCATGCTCGACCGCCGTGTTGCGTGACGGGAGCCCGTGCTCGACCGTCGTGTTGCGTGACGGGAACTCATGCTCGACCGCCGTGTTACGTGGCGGGAACCCATGCTCGACCGCCTGCTCGGATTGCGGGAGCCCCTGCTCTACCGCCAAAGTGTTAACAACCTCGCTTCGCAGCGAGGGGTTTTCGCGCAACAGCGCTGTGCAAGACATACAGAGAGGGTCATCGCTCGCTCTCTGCTCAACCTGCATTGTGGACAACCGGTCCACGACCCTGACATGGGGCCAGTTCTTCTGGGCAACCAGGAGGTGTGTGAACACCTCACTCACATCGAAGCCAGAGCGGTGTTTAACCGACCGAGCCAACCAGTCAATCTCTGGTTGATATCGTGACAACCACGGGATACCCAAGATGAAGTCGAACGCGTAGTTCATCTCAATCACGAGGAAGTCGTTGTTGCTGCGGAAGCCGTCGAATGTGTACGGCAACGTGATCTCGCGCCGCGCAACGCGGCGTGGCTTTCCGTCAGCAAGTTTGACGACGACCTGACCTCGACCATTACGGACTGCGATCTCTCTTGGAAGCATCGATAAGCACGATTCACGAAAGACGTTATTCGACGCTCCTGAGTCCAGGAGTGCGCGAAGTGGTCGCCGGGCGCCGGCGACATGAAGACTGACGATGATCAGCCTCGAGTCGCCCGACGTGGTGGTGGCATTAAAGTGTGCGTGGAGCACGGGAGGGCTAGAAGGTGTGCGCGAATACCGGCGCTGGCGCGCGGCATTCCGCCGCGCGATGACTGATCTTCCGGCAGCGGAAGCAAGTGAGCGGGCGATTAGGACGGCCGTTGGGCCCACGAGAAGTCGACTGACGGTGACTATTCGACGCGTCAATCGCGTCGATCTCCATGGGCTCGGGGGCTGACTCACGAGCTGCCGTAGACATCGCGCGCGCGTAAGACACCGCCACTACGTAGTCTTCGCGTAATGCGAGGGCGAATGCTTCCTCGAGAGAGGAAGGTTCCGCTCGGGTCAGGCAGTACCGTGTCATGCCTTCACACATGCCGAATACGAATACATAGACCTGCGATGCTGTGTCAATCAGATTTGTCACGATGTATGACGCGAGGTGGCGAGTCTTTTGAACGTAGTCATTTTACCTTGACGAAGGGCGAAGAACTCGGCACGCACGCGGGACTCGTCTTGAGGGGGCTCGAACGCGAGCCTGAGATCTTTCTGGAGAGACTCCAGAGTGGGGAATGCGTCGTGATCAACGACAAGTTTACCGAGGGCCCATTCCTTGGCCTTCCCGGACAACCGGGACAATAAGAAATTGACCTTTGACCCTTGCGCTTCGATCATTCTCGAAGCAATCACGATGTCGACCTCGCGAAACCACCGGTTCAGCGGGAGGCGATTCGCTCCTTCACCG
Organism: Phytophthora infestans T30-4; assembly: GCF_000142945.1. NCBI lineage: Eukaryota > Oomycota > Peronosporomycetes > Peronosporales > Peronosporaceae > Phytophthora > Phytophthora infestans. Next base: position 3,551 of record NW_003303145.1, on the reverse strand, counting down.
GAGTAGGTAGACGTCTCTAGCTTCACGACATCATTTTCCGAGGAACGCGCGGGAGCTGTTGCTCGCCGATTTGCATCGGCTAGCTCGCGTTCCATGAACTCTTGGGCTGCTTGGCGTTGTTGGTCGGACGTCGCTGAGCTCCGCAGCGACGCGATTACAGCCTCACCAGACACCGCCGCGAGGCGGTGAAGGGCTTCCCACTCGACAAGAGTGAGATGAGGGAAAGCAGCATGTTCCAGGGTCGGCCCTGGCGTTTCAGACGTCATGCCTTGGCCTCATCGTGAACTTGGTCATGGGAAGGACTACTAAGTGCTACCAGGTGTAACGGGCCTGGGGCGTCCGTTACTTGCTTACGCGTAGTGATGAGGAAGCGTACAAGTCCAGTGATACTGAAACCAAGTACTTAGTCTGAAGGAAAATCAACTCTGTTTTTATTTAGGTCCAGGGCAGCTTGCCCTGACCACTCAAATACACGTCAACTCCTTATTGGTTGATTATGGGTCTGGCTCCCCATATTGCAACCAATAAGGTGACGGCAGTTCAGCACACGCTACTCGTGTGCTGCTGCACCTACTTTTGTAATGCAAATCTACCTACTTATGTAATGGTGTGAACCACTACAAAGAACCTATAAAAGTACCTACATATGTAACTTGGGAGAGCCCATTACACCACGTGCATCATCGGCTACGAGACGCTCTGGATCGGGATCTCGTGCGACGGCCAACGAACAAGACACTTCGGCGAGAGCGCACCGACACGGGGACCACGGTCACGACGCCAGAAGCAGGGACAAAGTTGAAGCTGCCAAGTATCCGGAGCTTAGTAGTCGCTCTAACCGCCTAGGAGAGGTGGACTTGACCGAGTTTCGAGACACAGCAGGCGCCAAGCGTGCCCATGAAGACGATAAGAAAACGCAAGAGACCAGCTTCGCGAAGGCAAAAAGAATTCGTGCCATGAAGGCAACGACGGCGCTTAAATCGAGGCTCGAGGGACTTGAAAACTCGGCGAACAATACTCGCGGGAATATCATGGAGACGATTTTTTACTACGCGAGGAAAACGAGCGCAAAGCTGAAGCTCGCCGCGAAGAGGAGGAGCAGCGTCGCCGAGATGATATGGCGGTGATGGAAGCACGTCGCCTCGCTGAAAGAGCCGAGGCCGAGGAGCGCCGCCGCATCGACAGGCAGGAAATGGAAGAGCGCGCACGCCGTGACCGAGAGGAGGCGCGTGCTCGCACCCAAGAGCTGGTGATGCTGATCGGAGCCTGACGAAGAAGCCCTAGGACGTCAGCGAAGACACTTCTGGTATGCACATCAGTACGAGGCTCAGCTTTCCGATTTCAGTAGTGTATTTTTGTATTTTCTCTCTTAAGCCTTGAAATGCACAAACGCTCATAACTAACGTGTTAGAGATCGAAAGCTTCCGTTTCTCCTAGAAAAGTGGTGCGGATCTGTGAGATTCCCACGGTGCGAACTCTGTAGTTGACCATGCGGAACAAGTTGCCAATTCGGAGCCCGCGAAGATCCGGGTCGTACGGCAAGAAGAGATTCAATCGGTGGTACACCTTTTGTATACGCCCCATGCCCCACTCGGCGGTCTGGCGCACCGGCGTGATGGCATTGTGGAGCGTCCGGGCGGAACTTTGAAGTGACGGCAAGATCCGGTCCAGGTCGCCGTCCATCAGCGGGGTCGAGATGTGGCCAGCCATTGAGGTTGAACAGGAAACACTAAGTCCGACACCACGTTCATGCGTTGGTCGAGGCAGCACACCGGGTCAAGGAGCTTGGTCCGAAAGCCGAGCGTCGTATCCGAGTCGTTCCAAGATCCGGGACAATTGTGCTTCGCCCAGATAATACAGCCGTCCGCTGCGAAGCAAATTGTCCCGGTGACGAACTCGGTGTGGACCCAGCCATTGTACATGACGTTCTGCAGGTCACTGTTGGACGGCTGCTGGGCCTGCAACACAACAGAAAACGTTAAGTAAAATATAAAATCGTTTGAAATTCCATACACGTACTCTCAGGTTCTTTCCGTCGATAAATCCGAAGGTGTGCTGCAGGAGGGGCTCCCGAGCTTCAACCAGCTTAGCCATTTCGGCTTGACTAGATGGAGAAGGCCAAGAGATCCTTGCTGGTGCATAACCTTTAAGTGCAGAAGCCAATGATTCCTCTGCGCGACGAAGTGTCCGTGACAGTGTGCTTGGGGGGGGGCACCAAATACCAAGCACGGCGTTGTCTGCTCCATAGAACCCACGTAGAAGGAAAGTAAAAGACCCAGCACTTGGTGATGGTGTCGTAGCTTGGGTGGGCGGCCCACGTGTACTGTGGCGTGGAATGAAGTAAAATCTGCTGAACCTCCGCAGGAGCTGGTTGAACGCAGATCTACAGACATGTAGCGATTAGTCAACGTGTGCAGTTTTAAAAGCACTAGAAAGGGTCTCACCTGGCTAAACTGGTAGCATTGAGGAAGTTCACGCTGTTGCCATACTTGTACAGGATCATCCAAGCCGATTCGCTCGGCGCGTCAAGGCACTTTGTCGTGGGGTAGTGCCGGCTCCTCATGGCGATTCTCCACGCATCCGCCATCAGCACGTCAAATACTGCACGTCGCACGTCGTTCAACCCCTCTTCTTGCTTCAGAGCCTCTGCACAGAGAACCAGCGCCAGGTCTACGTCGTGTGGCCACGCTCGCCATCGTGGTGTTCACTTGCGCTCGACACGGGCCAATTTGAAAGTGAGCAAAATCGAAGGGTGCAATTTCGCGTAGTGTCCGGCACAAAGTGTCGGGTACAGTTCTACAAATTGTTATTTTTTAATGTAGCTTTTGATGTAGGACAGTACGAACCGGACAAAACAAACAGTCAAAATACATTTGTGGTAGAGGTTTCGAGAAGTAAGCCGTCATCTATCTTTTTAAACTCTGACTTTCTGCTGCAGATAAGTCGGTCGTTTAAGTGATAATTGGCAGGCGCCCAATGGCTTCTGCATGCACCGTTCCACGTTCCAGCATCTTCTGACGTTGAGTGGGGCAAATGTACCGCAATGTCCGGTTATTACGGATGGCACCTACATCCACATACTAAGCCAAAGGTGTATGGTGGCTATTGTAATCACAACATCTCTTACAGCATCTTATTGCACGCCAGGGCTCAGTCCGACCCCCTCCCCTATTACGTAGCGAGCTGTGCTACAGGAATCTACGTGTTGTGATAACTTGTGTCCATTTTTTCGAAGTGTGGTGTTAGTCGTGACGTTTCTGCAGACTTCGAGAAACGTACCCAGACGTGCCACCAAGATTTAGTCTACTAAATGGTAGACGATTTATAAGCAAAAAAAATTACCTTTTGTGAAAGGAGTGCGAATAAGTGGAGCTATTGAGAGTACGAGAAAAACGGCCAAAGGACGAAAATACGACATATACGAAAGAAGCGTGCGGTTGGGATTGCCTGCTATAACCAAAGAAACCCGATTCGTCCCAGCGTCACGCAGTAACCATTCACCGCTCACGTGCACAGACAAGGCCTGAGGGCGGTTGAATATGAGGGACGAG
>NW_003303144.1:5464-12283 GCF_000142945.1 Phytophthora infestans T30-4 | reverse complement strand
ACACCGGCAACGGCCATGTCGTCTCCGCGCAACTGCGTCGATATCTACAAACAAATCCTCTAGCAACCAATTCTTTTCGCCAACTCACCAGTCTCTGATCGACAGCGAGCACTCGCAGGCGCCCCCCCCCCGTAGAGATTGTTTCGAAGCGTCTAAACGGACGAGTACACGCGTGATGATATTGCGAATTCTCAAGAAATTCATCAAGTGGTGACAGACATTATCACAGACCACGCCGCTGCGCGCCCTTCCAACACCGTTAAGCAGTACGCTCCAAAACAAGCCGAGTTTAAAACGTGGTGTGCAGGTAAAAAGTATTTGAATGGCTGTATTGTCACTGAAGGGAAACTAGTTACGTTTTTGAAGACGCACGTTATTCCTCGTGGTAACAAGCGCCAGAAAACCAAAGCTGGTGATGCTAAAGCTCTCAGTTTAGCTGGCGTTGAAGCTTATGCCAAAGCTGTCATAGATCTGTACAAGTTGCAGCAGGCTCTACTTCTAAATAGCCATCCACATCCACGTGGGAAGACCTATCACGACCTTTTCGACACGCTGAAGCGGCCGGAAACTGAGCGCAAGCGAAAAAAGTACGCAGATCGAGCGCTGGGTACCGTTCTTGATGGATATAATGTCGAAGACATGGTTCAACTCACTGACTATTGGTTGTCTCAAAACGACGGTGTTTCTTTGCGTGATCGTGTGGATTTCTGTTTTGGGGCATGCACTTCTTGCACGGGCGAGAGTCGCCGCTTTAGTTAATTCCCTGATACGTTGACACTGGGGCTACCGGATGAAGGATCGCAAACATGCACGCCACTTGTGATCATCATGAATCGAGGCAAAACTAATCAGCATGGTCGCATCGAGTACTGGGCAGCCATGCGATGTAAGAACGTGAATGTGTGCCCATTGAATGCTGTAGCGCTCCATCTTTTTTGGCGCTGGCAAATTGATTGTGAGCCATTTCCCGATTTTACATGCCGCGAAAGGTGGTACGATATTCACCTCATTAATGGTGGTGACAGAACGAAGGAGATTTCGTACAACACCCAGTTAAATCGTATCAAGCGAGCTTTCGCAGCGTGCGGGATCGATTCAACCGTTTGGACACATGCTAATCGAGGATCGGGGGCGAAATTGGCGGAAACATTTGGTGCTAGTGAAGAACAAATTCGGCGTCTTGGGAGGTGGAATGCAGCGCGGATGGAAGGATGCTATCTTACATCCCTACCTAAAAAGGCTATGCGAGCCTTGGCTGGATATCCGACAAAAAGTGGCGGCTACTGGCTGCAGCGAGGTTCTGCTACTCCAAGCTCTGAGCTACAACAATTGGTTTACCCTGAGGTTGAGGCCGCAGCTAAACAACTGGCTCAAAGCTCGACGCGTGAAATTGCTGGAGCTGCCTTCATTCAAATGCTCCGTCACATGCGAGTGGTCTTTCTCCAAGACTCTGTGGTGCTGCGGCGGCAGTATCCCAATCATCAATTGTGGAAGCACAGTTTGTTTTCCACTGCAGAGTACGCATCTTTGATCAGGAACTCTATTCGTTGATACCAGCGATTACACAGCCGGAAACAAAATCGCTTGCAGTTGTAGTGCCTCAAATTGCGGACGTGCTGAAGAACGGAATGGAATCTCTACACGGCAAGCTGGATGCACTAGCAGCGGGGATAGATACACTAAAGGCTCTCTCAAACAAACGGCTTGTACTCAGCTGGGAAGACAGCACCTCAGGTCATGATCCGCTGCAGTCAGCAGTAACGCAGCCGCCCTTTACATCATGTGCAATTCCGCGGCCACTTCAACCTCGTAATCCAAAGATGAGCAGATCAATCTCGACGGTTGTGGACTTGTGGAAAGAGTACTCTGTGGGGCTTGCAGGAAACATGTCAATTTCGGAGGCAAATGAGAAGCTCGGGTCTATATGGCGGAAAGACCCGACAGAAGCTCGCTTCTATCTCCGGCGCAGAAAATACTATGATGCCATCGCAGAGACAGCTACTACGCATAACATTTCTCCAAACGAGGCGGCGGAAAAACTTGAGTTGGCGCGGAAGGGTGACAATTTGTCCCTTAACGCATTTAGCAAGAGGCTAGATACCTACACAATTCAGTTGTAATGGTACGTGACTTATACATCGACTGTTCAATCTGTTCTGAACACAAATAAAAAAGATTGACCGGTCAGTTTAATGTGAAAATGGTGCTGTTGATAATAAACTGACTGGCCAATTTATTTAGAGCGTGCTTAAAACAACAGATTAGTCTGTTTTGAACTGATTGACCCGTCAGTCTATTCTAGTAACCGATATATTCAGAGTAGACTGAGGGGTCAGACTATTCTAAATAGTCTGAAAGGTCAGTCTATTCTGCTCATCAATATAGTCAGAATAGACTGACCAGTCAGACTATTTTGAACTTCGACAAGACTAAAACAGACTGACTGGTCTGACTATTCTAAATAAATTGATCGGTCAGTCTATTCTGAATAAACGTATATTAAAATAAATTGACTGGTCAATCTATTCTGCATATTCGTTCAGATTGGTGTGACCACTCATTGTTCTCACTCTCGTTTAGGCAAAATCAATCCCCAAGCAGTGATTCGCGATGGCGCGTACTGAGACTCCCATTCGAGAGCGGATAGCAAAACTTAAAACATGGCGAGATCACTCCGATTGGAGCGCAGGCAAAGCCGCTAAGGAGCTAAATGTGCTGAAGCCGACGCTTCTATCATGAAAGAAAACATATTGGCATAAACTCGATACTTATGAGCCTGGGGACGCCAAGCGCGAAAAGGGAGGCGGGCGTAAGCACAGGATGGAAACGTACGAATGGGCAGTTATTGAGTATTGTGATACCTGCGCTCGCGAAGATGGAAAGGTGAAGAGGGAAGATGTGTTTGACTACTGTAGCAGAATAGAGCAGTTTGCTCTTAAAACAGACAGTGCGCAGAGTTCATGGGTCTCGCGAATCCTAGTACGCTACTACAAGCGAGCTGGTCCAAGTATCCAGCGAAGTACAGAGGATGCGTCTTCCGAGGGAGCTACAAACAATGGAGTCGCTAACGTGGCATCGGTCGAGGCGCCTGTGGGGCCTGTGGGGGATCAGAATGATGCTGGCACTGTAAAGGGTGATGATGACACTATAGAGGGTGACACTGCCGTTGTAGAGGAATGTGGTGTAGCAAGCGGCGGAGGTACTGTAATTCAGGAACGCTATAGTGTGGGGAGGCAGATAATAACCGGAAGTACTGCAGTGGAAACTACCGTGCTGCAGGATGTGACTGCATCGAGCAACAAGACAAACTCTGAGACCAGTATTGACCACATTCAAAAAATTACAATAGCGGAGCTTGACCAAGATGGGGATATCCTCATGGTTTATGGTGGTAATGCGCCTGTCTCATTTGAGAGCAGCTCACGCAGCGCCGAGCAATTCGTCGGCAATTATGAACTTCGGCCGCGGACAGACCAAAATATACCCATGGTGCGGCTCTCTGGCTCTGGCCGCGCAAACCCATCCCTTAACACGTCGGAAGCGCGCTTAGCGGGGGTGGTTGACCCTGCTCCTGTCGCAATTCCCCTATTTGCGGATGATTTGGAGAGCTTATTAATAAAGGAAGGCAACATGGTAGCAAATGCGGCTGCCGACTTTTGCATTGCAGCGTATTTTGAAAAAGATAGGCTTGTGTATTCGGGCACGTCAGCAATTTTTTCGGAGATTAATTTCGCGTATATTGGTCGAATGGCTACAGAACGGAGTGCTGATGAAATAACCCGGCAAGCTAATTGGATTTCGCACACGTACGTGATCCTTCCGGTTGTGATGGGCGACCACTGGAGCTTTGTGGTAGTTGAGCGCCCCCTTTCCAGCGAAAGCACCGTCATATACCACGTGAATTCAGTGCGGGGTGGTCATGAACCAGACTTTATTTTTGCTGTGATTGAATGGTTTCTAGCTAAGGCCATAGCATCTGATACCAGCGCACTACTGCAACAACCACATACAACTACGTCACGAAGCCTCATCAGGCTAACGTTGTCGACTGTGCAGTGTACGCACTCCACTACATGCATGCCGTAATGAAGTTTATTATCAAGCATCGTCCAGAATCGTTTCTCGAGCACATGCCGTCGCTGACGACGAGCACATTCAACGTAAAGAAGTCTTCGGCTTCGCGAGCCAAAATCCTCTCGACACTAACGAGCTTGCAAGCGCAATAATCATCACGAAGTGAATGTTGTAGTTTTTATGCTTTAATACATGTTCTTGCGTTACATTCTTTCCAGCACGCAAATATTAGAATGGAATGCCCGACACTGTCAATAAGATAGAAAAAATAGGAGAAACACACGTCCATCGCTGGGATAACACACACGAGGCTGGGCGACGTGGGTGCCATAGCCGCGGCGCCAACTAAGGTGAGCGGGTGCGAGGCGGGTCCAGCGCTGAGCTCACCAGCGAGCCGAGCACTACACTTTCCAGAACATTCTATCTCCATATTGCGAGCGCAGCGAACCGCGGGGGCGCCCAGCCAAGCGAAGCGCGGCTGGTCCGTTTTCTGCTGTGACCTCTAATCGTCGATTATGTCTTATTGCGACACTCAGAAGGTCAAAAGTATACAGAAGTCAAGTCAAATGATTTGCTGTGTGCTGAAACAGTAAATACATGTGTTTGGCATGTTCTGTCAAGAAGATATAGCCGTGTCGTGACCTCTCAGTCCGTATATAAGTGGGGTCGCGGGCGTCTGAAATATTACGATTCTTGTATCAGACGCGGTCAGACACCACCTGTGAGATACCCCCTCGGTATCTCCCGACGAGACGGACGGCGTCTTTCGATCGAAACCCTAGGTCTGAAGGTATTGGACAAAGCAGTTGCGAAATACTTGAGGTATTTAATTTTGTATCTCTATAGATAAATCCTATAGTAAAATACCTCTAGCAACCAATTCTTTTCGCCAACTCACCAGTCTCTGATCGACAGCGAGCACTCGCAGGCGCCCCCCCCCCGTAGAGATTGTTTCGAAGCGTCTAAACGGACGAGTACACGCGTGATGATATTGCGAATTCTCAAGAAATTCATCAAGTGGTGACAGACATTATCACAGACCACGCCGCTGCGCGCCCTTCCAACACCGTTAAGCAGTACGCTCCAAAACAAGCCGAGTTTAAAACGTGGTGTGCAGGTAAAAAGTATTTGAATGGCTGTATTGTCACTGAAGGGAAACTGGTTACGTTTTTGAAGACGCACGTTATTCCTCGTGGTAACAAGCGCCAGAAAACCAAAGCTGGTGATGCTAAAGCTCTCAGTTTAGCTGGCGTTGAAGCTTATGCCAAAGCTGTCATAGATCTGTACAAGTTGCAGCAGGCTCTACTTCTAAATAGCCATCCACATCCACGTAGGAAGACCTATCACGACCTTTTCGACACGCTGAAGCGGCCGGAAACTGAGCGCAAGCGAAAAAAGTACGCAGATCGAGCGCTGGGTACCGTTCTTGATGGATATAATGTCGAAGACATGGTTCAACTCACTGACTATTGGTTGTCTCAAAACGACGGTGTTTCTTTGCGTGATCGTGTGGATTTCTGTTTTGGGGCATGCACTTCTTGCACGGGACGAGAGTCGCCGATTTAGTGAATTCCCTGATACGTTGACACTGGGGCTACCGGATGAAGGATCGCAAACATGCACGCCACTTGTGATCATCATGAATCGAGGCAAAACTAATCAGCATGGTCGCATCGAGTACTGGGCAGCCATGCGATGTAAGAACGTGAATGTGTGCCCATTGAATGCTGTAGCGCTCCATCTTTTTTGGCGCTGGCAAATTGATTGTGAGCCATTTCCCGATTTTACATGCCGCGAAAGGTGGTACGATATTCACCTCATTAATGGTGGTGACAGAACGAAGGAGATTTCGTACAACACCCAGTTAAATCGTATCAAGCGAGCTTTCGCAGCGTGCGGGATCGATTCAACCGTTTGGACACATGCTAATCGAGGATCGGGGGCGAAATTGGCGGAAACATTTGGTGCTAGTGAAGAACAAATTCGGCGTCTTGGGAGGTGGAATGCAGCGCGGATGGAAGGATGCTATCTTACATCCCTACCTAAAAAGGCTATGCGAGCCTTGGCTGGATATCCGACAAAGGGTGGCGGCTACTGGCTGCAGCGAGGTTCTGCTACTCCAAGCTCTGAGCTACAACAATTGGTTTACCCTGAGGTTGAGGCCGCAGCTAAACAACTGGCTCAAAGCTCGACGCGTGAAATTGCTGGAGCTGCCTTCATTCAAATGCTCCGTCACATGCGAGTGGTCTTTCTCCAAGACTCTGTGGTGCTGCGGCGGCAGTATCCCAATCATCAATTGCGGAAGCACAGTTTGTTTTCCACTGCAGAGTACGCATCTCTGATCAGGAACTCTATTCGTTGATACCAGCGATTACACAGCCGGAAACAAAATCGCTTGCAGTTGTAGTGCCTCAAATTGCGGACGTGCTGAAGAACGGAATGGAATCTCTACACGGCAAGCTGGATGCACTAGCAGCGGGGATAGATACACTAAAGGCTCTCTCAAACAAACGGCTTGTACTCAGCTGGGAAGACAGCACCTCAGGTCATGATCCGCTGCAGTCAGCAGTAACGCAGCCGCCCTTTACATCATGTGCAATTCCGCGGCCACTTCAACCTCGTAATCCAAAGATGAGCAGATCAATCTCGACGGTTGTGGACTTGTGGAAAGAGTACTCTGTGGGGCTTGCAGGAAACATGTCAATTTCGGAGGCAAATGAGAAGCTCGGGTCTATATGGCGGAGA
>NW_003303144.1:0-5152 GCF_000142945.1 Phytophthora infestans T30-4 | reverse complement strand
ACGATGACTAAATTCTCGGCACCGTGCGCAATAGCAGCCTTGCCACCGTTTATCATACCTGTATATTCTGCTTCATTCACCGTGGTGGCCGAGAGGTAAGCGTTTGCAGCAATCACTATCTTCCACTCAGGAAGGCTCCACAGCACCCATGAACAACTCCCGTAGCCACCGTACTTCTCTGTCTTCGCTGATCCGTCAAAAGACATGATGAATCCGCTGTAATTACGGGGAAGCCTGGCGTACAGCAACGCGGGGTCCATTTGAATAGTCGGGGAACCCTTGTTTGGAGGTGCCACCGGCGCGAGCGAGTCTTCCAGGTCGACGAAGCTCGTGATGCTTGACTGCAGTAGCTGCGCGAAGGCGACATCTTTCTCCTTCACGCGCTGCATACCACTGCGAAAGCAGCACGGCGAACTGGACCGCGCGTCCGAAGAGAGAGGCCAGAAGCAGTTAGTTTGAACAAGTATTCTCTCCTTAGTCGTAGATTCAATTTGCCCTGCAAACATGGCAAACCTGAGTATCAAATCTTCAAGTATTGAAATAATTTGTTTCTGAGCTTCGCATGATATTCAGTACAAAACCACTTATAATCTATCGAAAATCATCTTCGACTTGTGCACCCCCTCTAACGTCGAGAATCGTGTATAGACATGTAGCGTCTTTCCTGCCAGCTGGACGTAACAGATCTTCAACAGCAGAAGTAACGCCAAAACTGCCTTCTCAGCAGGATGGTAGTTCATCTCGGCTTCCTTGAGCACACGACCGAGGAACCGTACGGGGTGTAACTTGCCTTCATGTTCTTGCATTAACGTAGTGCTCAACGCCCATTCATTCGCAAAGAGCATGACGTGAACTGCCTTCGACCGATCGAAGTGCCTGAGGATGGGTGAATGTGAAACACTCGTCTTCAATTTTTTGAAGGAACGACGTGCCACAGAAAGGCCACCTTCAACGTCAAAGTCTTCATCCTTGAGCTGGTACAGCGCCGCACCGTAGACCGCGAAGTCTTGAATGAAGCGGCTGTAGTAATTGACCGCTCCAAGAAACGACTGCATGCCCTTCTTGCTCGTTGGAAACGAAAGCTCGGTGATGGCCGCAAGCTTCTTGGGGTCAGCTCTGATACCTTCTGGCGAAATTTTATGCGACAGAAAGTCCACCTTGGGTTGGCAAAAGATGCTCTTGGTGAAGCTAATGCTGATCCGACACTGTGCAAATCTTGCTAGCAATCGGTCCAGCGTCGCTAGGCAGCTGTCGAAATCCTCGCCACCGAAGCAAATGTCATCCACAAACGACCGTCGACCAAATACAGGTACTAGCGATGATTCGTCTGGCTCCCCGTTCGTAAACATGTCAGCGACGGGGCTGTTGACGAGTTGTAGTACAGGGTCGGTCCCTACCGGTGCTTCGCGGTCTGCCGCGAACTTCGTTTGAAACGAACCCTCGGCGCTTGGTCCACGACGTTCCTTGGCCTGTTCTTCAGCTAAACGCATCCTCTCCGAGTATTCAAACCAACCTCCTTTAGGTTGAACGAACCCCCAGAGTGCGTTGTCAATCATACGCTGGTAGATCATCGGCGCGTTCTTTAACCCAAAGGGCATGCGTAACCACTCAAAATGTCCTAGTGCGCAGACGAACGCTGACACTTTACGCGCTCGCAAGGTCATCATGACCGCCCAGAAGCCGCTTGCTGCATCCAGCGAGCAGAACCATAGGTAGCGCTCGAGATCTGTTAGCAGGTCGTCGACTAGCGGCATTGCATACTCCATGATCGCGGTGATAGCATTCACCATCTTGTAATCAATGCAGAGCCGGATGTCCAGCCCGTTCTTTTCCATCACAATCACGATCGGCGATGCCCATGGACTGTCTGAAAAGACGATCAGTCCTGCACGCAATAAAGCGCGCAGCAGCTTGTACAGCTTGCCGAGAAATCGCAGCGGCACGCGCCGGGCACGCTGTTTAATTGGGGCGTGCCCTGTGTGTCGATATCGCATACCGCTCCGTAGGCTGGCGGCGGCAGTGCGTTACCACTAGCAATCAGGATGTGCTCGTGGTTCTTTAGCGTCGCGACTAGACGTTCTCGGCGTTCAGTCGACAGCTCAGGATCAGCAACATTAGGCGCAGTGTAGTCAATTGTCGTGTTGATCTCTTCGGTCAGGTCCGGCAGGAATGCCAGCTCCTTCGCGTAGTCGTTTAAGCCAATGTTGTTAGCTTGGTGTTCGTTCCCTCGGTTGTTAACACTCGAGCAACCGAGATGTATGTTCCGTCCAACGCCGCTACGGATTCTTCCCTTGACTCAACATTGGCATCCGCTTTGATTTCAACAGTCGGTACTTGGTCCATCTCCTTCCCATCCTGGTTTCCCATCTCTGGGCCACCTGCCGAGTCGTCGTTCGCAATATTGAATGCGTGGGCCGCCGACATATTGGGTTGTTGACTTTTGTTCCGCTCCTCGTTCTGCCGCTGTCTTGACATTTCGGAATTAGCACCAATCTTGCAATGAATACTCGGTGCCGTACTCAACACCTTCCGCGCGATGCCTGTATCCTCTGGATCAACCACCGGTGGCTCGTTCGCAGATTTGGTGACACACAAGGCCGGGACAGCTTCGTCAAAACGGGTGACTCCATTCAATCCAGTGCCGTTGCTTGTCGCTTCCGTGGTCACCCCTGACTGGACACTAACACTCGTTGGCGTATGTACCACGTTTACCGGCCTCAGTAGTTCGGGTGTACGCGCTACCGAGGCTTCGTTCGCGTTGTTGCCCCCGCCGTGAGCTGTCGTGTAAGTGTTTGAAGGTTCTTCGGAAGGCTGACTGTCGGCCGAATCCCCGGCTGTCACCCCAGACGCCAGACAGGCTTCCACTCGTTCACGTTCTTCCAGGATCAGTGCCCAGCGCTCTGCACATGTCAGACGATCACTAGAATCCACTAGCGAGTGTTCTAGAGGTCGTGCTAGCACCCCACTGGGTTCTGGGTAGTATGGTCGATCAACTGCTGAAGGATGAGTTGCAAGCCATTGTTCGTAGATTTCGCATTCACGCTGAAAGAGCTCGCGGTCTCTACAACCTTCGTAGGCCAACACTTGCCAGGCTTGGTACTTCTTGGACTCCAGACGCACATAGCCGTCACCTCGTGGCAAATCCCCATCTGGAATCCACATCGCGATCGAGTCGTGTGCTGGTAGGTACACAGTTCGATCAGACACGTTGGTCAATCGAATGCTCTGAGGCCGTCCACGTCGAAACCTCGTCACTGACGGGATTACCTTGTTCGTTCGACGAACCCACAGTACGTGTTCTTCCAGCCCGACTTGACGCTTCGCTAGTCGATATTCTCGCCACTCGTGCGCTTGAATGTCCAACCGCTCGGGTGGCCCGGCGCTAACATGGGAGCCGTACTCTTCGCTGTCGATCATGTTCCTGGTCTTGATCAGTGGGATTTAAACTTCGTGCTGTAATTGCGCCGCGCCGTGAAACAGGTCCAACCGGATCCCAGCTGGGATCATAAAGTCGGTCCCGAGTACCACGTCGACGCCTGCACTATGCGCCATTACCCACATCTCGAACTCGTACACCATCTCCCATCCGAGCGTAATCTTGACGCACGCTCGTCGCGTCGTAGACACCTTGCCTTCGTTAATTCCTTAAATGTCAATGCGGCGTCCGTGATCGGGTACATCTCGGAGTCGCAACTTCTTGGCAAAGACGTCAGTGATCAGACTAACGTTCGCTCCTGTGTCGAGGAGGATCCTCGTTTGCTGGTCGTTCACAGCGCCTTGCACCAGAGCTCTCATTCTGATCCGTCGGTCGAACTTCTTGGCCGACCACCACCCCTGTCTCTCGCCAGGGTTCAACTTCATCATCTTGGAGTGACCCTTGGGCTCGTCTCGCGCTGCACTCGAAACCGAGCCGAACGAACCCTCGCTGGTGCCCTTATCAGCATCAGCACTCTCCACTCTCTCTCCAACACCTCCACCGAGGATTCTACTCCTCTCCTTTTCATTTTCCGTCGCTCTCACACTTGTTACGTAATTATCAGGCCATTCACGCTGCCCCATGAAAGCGAAGATACACTCTGCTTCCATTGAAGGCTCGGTTAACTGTGGCAGCCCGATAGGGACCAACCCAGTTGTAGTTGGCGGACTGCCTAGTTTAAATGACGTTCCTGCACGACGGCCTTGAGCTCTGGCGGGAGTTCCTCCTTCGTGCCTTTAGTACGCACGAATTTGGCAAGGTCTTGGAAGTTGCGGAAAAGTTCGCATTGTCCAGCATCGTGGAGCTGCTTGCAGAACTTGCATCGCTTGTTACAGTAGTGGGCGGAGTGACTCATGCCACCGAACACCGCGCATGGTCCGTACTGTGGGCGTCGGTTGTCGCGGTTGAAGTCACGTCGACCGCGTTGGTCCTGATTGAACCCACGGTCACTACTTCGGCGATCTTGATTGAAGCCATTCTCGCGATCAGGCGTGTTTCCACGCGGTTGACGGTTGTCTGAACGGGCGTAGGTGCCTTCAGCAGCTGCACGGCGCTCATTTTCGTTAGCCGCGGCGAGGTATCGGTCATTTGCATCCAATGAGAAATCAACATCCGTATTATCGGGCTGAAAGTCGTTGTACTCGTCTTGGACATCGTTGTAAGCGTTCGGATCTTCGTTTGAATACTCGGTGCCTCCCTGAGCAGCTTCACGACCTTCTACTTCAGCTAGTAGGTCATCCACCGTGGCTTCAATGAGCGTCACTCTCGGTTTGTTTCGGTTGTCATCGCGGCTACGGTCATCACGCCGATTGTTGCGGGCGTACCATCGTCGCGTCGCGCGTCACGACTCTTGGAGTATCGGTACTCACTGTCCCGCTTGGCCATTCTCTCCTTGCCCTTGAGAGCATTTTCGGTGATCTCTTCGAGCTCGTGAATGTCGGCGACTCGAGCGTGGTAGGGACTCTCCGTCAGCTTGTCATCATCGCACGTTGCAAGGAACTGCTGTACTTGCTCTTTCGCGTCGCGACCACTCTTCTCGAAGTGTAGACGGGCGGTCCGAGCGTAGCCATTCAGCCTGTTTATGTAGTCGCACAGATGTTCGTTACGTTCTGGTTTGCAGAGTAGTAACGGGACAGTGCCGTCTGCGTGAACTGCGAGCAATAGTAGCGAATGAAC
>NW_003303143.1:9808-12620 GCF_000142945.1 Phytophthora infestans T30-4 | reverse complement strand
CGACGATGCTTTGGAGGAGCCATGCGGCGGGCTTTGTCGCAATCCAGATCTGAAGCTCGGCGGATATCTCACTCGACGCCGGCCAAACAAGTCGCTGGCGCGCTCGGATCTGGAGATGGCACTGCGGGATCCGCAATCCCGGTCGACAGTGATGATGGATCGGGCAGTGACGATGGAGAGGGGTCACCCCACGGTGGCGGATCCACTGGATCTGCCTTGGTCACTTCTCCTCCTAACTCTTCCCTACTAGGCATGCTTCCCGTTCGGTCCGGATGCCACCTTCATCCCTGGTCGGCTCGCGCCTGTGGCCTTCACCGCAGACGCTATCGAGCCTTGGTCCGCAAAGAAGTTGAACCGGGTCGCCATCGCTACTATGAAAATCACCATCCTGTTCCCTGAGTTGCCGTTTCGTACTGAGCGGATATTTCCTCGCGAAGAGGATGACATGCCGGCATCCGGGTATGTGGATTCGTTAGTCACCAGATCCCACGTGGAAGGGCTGCACAATGCTGCACCATGGGACATTTTGACGGCTACTGTGGTGGATCCCATTAGCTTTCGAAGTGACGTCGGTGGACGCCTCGAGTTGTTCGTTGGCGCCTTTCGAGATTTCGCTTCCAAACACCGGATCGCAATATGGGAAGGTTCCCATCGGTTCCCCGTTTCTCGTGTCCAGCTGCGGGATTCAACATGGTTATTGACCTTCAACAAGCAGCGCGGCAACAGACGCAATCACGCCGGTCGAGCCTGGAAGGAAGTTCTCGTGATCCTTGTGCTGGCAATTCAAGACGGTTGGTGTGACGTGGATATCTTGTTGGATCCGTTCTTCTTGCACCTTTGTAGATGTGGGGATAAGGTGACGTGGTTCCCGGGATCCGTATCTCGTCAAGCTAGCTTGGAAAAGTCTAACCTTTACCGCCCTGAGCCCACGAGCTTATTGGAGGCTCTGCGAGAGATCGACGAAGCTGAACCTTGGCGCAACCTGTTTCAGGGAGACCCCGGCCAACACCCAGGACACCGGATCCCACGTCTGACGGGCAAGTTCTTCAACGTTCAGCCCAAGACCACCTGATCCACACCACACCTTCATGCTGCGCCGCCCGTTCCAGTTTTCGCGGATCCGTCTCGTGGTAACGATTAGCGGCTGGAACCTGAACCGATTTAGTCTGTTTGCATAAGCTCTCCTAATCCACGTTTCGTTAATTGATTGTATCTTCCCTATCATTCGTTCGTCTGATTGAAGGACCGTGTCAGATCCTCGGCGTACATCTGGATCTGAGCTAGATCCACCCTTTCAACGTACGCTTGGATCCGGGCTGGATCCACCCCTGGCTCCAATCCAAATTCGTTCCTGGATTCGTACCAGCTTCTGGATCCGAACTGGACCCGCGCTTGGATTCGAGTCGGATCCACCTCATACGGTCAAGTCATAATCAGACCGATATGGTCCGAGCACTTGAAACCGAATTTGGTCCGGGGTTCTTTGCACGTGAAAACGTCACTCTTTATGCATAAACATTCACCTTTTCCTCCTGATCCACACCCTTCCTGTGGATCCTTCTTCTCTTTTTCTCTAATGTGACCAGCTCACATCAGTGATCCTCCGCCTCCTGGCCCACACCCCACCTGTGGGTCCTTCTTTATTCTCCCGTTGATATGACCAGCTCACACCCATGGATCCTCCCCCTATTCCTCTTCGTGAGACTGCATCACGTCAAACTGATTCCGATTCGTACGATCCCGCAAGAAATCATAGCGTAATGCTCCACAGTTCAGATCCGCCTCGTCTACCTAACTGGGCTCGTCATATCCACGCCAATACACCAGAAATTTGCGGCAAATTCGTACATATCTGGTTCGTTTCCCTGGTCTCATGTCGGCGATGCTCTTGACTTTGAACTCGTCAGCTTCGAGATCCACGTTCCAACTATCCTCCGGTAGGAGGACCTCGTCAAAATCCACTCGGTCGGACTCATCCACTGATAGATGGATCTCAGGCCGGTCCGGATATTCTCTGACCAGTTTTAGCTTGGATACGTGTACCTCGGGGAACAAGCGATATTCGGTACCTGCAGTTTCCAACTTCACGGCGTGTTCCCCTATCTTTTCACTTACTCGGAACGGTCCGTGCTAGAGATAAGTCAGTTTACGGGCGTATCCTTCTTTCACTCGATCTAGGTACAGCCACACCTGCGATCCAACTTGGATTTGATGGGGACGAGCATCTTCGTTGTGTCGATCCGCTCGATCCTGTATCGCACTTCGTAACCGTTCGTTCACTTGGGATCTGGCTTGCCGGTAATATTTCTGGACTTGGTATCGCCATCGTCTTGGATCTCGGTTTCTTTTCTTGGTGCTAATACCGGATAGCTGCTCTAAGGTGGATTAGATCCCACCCATGTACCAATAAAAGGGGTGTCACCCGATCCTGTCTGGGCGTGTTCTTGCAAGGTGAGTCTTTCGGGTATACTCCCCATCCCTGTGTTTGTTACACAAATTCAGGAAACATACATCTTGAGCGCCCTCGTGATCGTCTGTACCATGCGTTCGGCCGATCCATTGGCTTGGGGACGATATGCCATAGTCGCGCGCTGTCTCTGCCCCAGGATCTGGTTGAAGGCTCGAAAGAAATCAGACATGAAGCCTGGCTCCCGATCATGCCGAATCATCTCACTAGCTCCAAATCTTCGAAAAACGCACTCCTCGTACAATTCGGCGATGGTTTGTGCAGTTCTAAATTCGCTAGCTTTGGCTATCACGTATCCGGTAAACAGATCCACCCAGATCAACAATTTTGCGTTCCTTGAACGAC
>NW_003303143.1:0-9133 GCF_000142945.1 Phytophthora infestans T30-4 | reverse complement strand
CACCGCAGGAGTTCGATACAACCACCCCAGAGCCGACTTGCACATAGGACCGGGCAAATCTCAGTTCAAAACACCCAACGCCTGAGTTCAATACACACAGGTGTCTCTTTTATTTTTTTGCCAATTACTGCGAAAGTACCAACTTTTGTCATTTCAAAACCATTCGAGAACTCAAAGGCATCCAACTGGCAGAAGATTTAGGGAGTGAAGGACGGAGAGGATATAGATCTAGGCTTGCGTAGGCTTAACTTCAAATCAGAACACATTTTAACAGTAGCACGTAAGTGCCTTCGTGCCCTCACGAATCGGGCCGTACGAGCTCGGTGAAGGTTGATACTTGCAGACCTAGTGTTGGTATTGATAACTGGATAATATATTGGCCAGATCGTACCACCTAGTGAAATTTCCTCATACACGTGCATAGCCGTAATGTTAACCGGATTTACTACTTGCCGGGTATACCAAAGAGGCTCTCAACTCTCAAGATCCCGCTATTGGAAGCAGCAAGTACGGCGAAACAGAACGCAAAGGCAAGGGAACACACTTGCAAGGCATGTCTACGGTCAGATCGCAGATCGAGACCGCTAGATCGTATTAGCTCGAAGGACTCGCTTGTGGTCTGAACCCTACATCGGACGTAGAGTGAAGATTTTACCACGGATACTCCACCCCATCCCCACGTCTCGCCAAGACGCTCAAGCTTTCACAACTTGGACTTCTCCGCAGCTACCAAAGAAGCAAGATCCCGCTCTAGCGACGGGTACACAAGGTGGGCAAAGTTCGGCAGATCACGGATCATCGGGGGCCCCCTCCGTTAGTCGGAGTCTGGGTACTGGTGGGAAGTCGGATCCAGCAATTTCACCAATTTTACTGATCCCGCTACACCACACACGCCATTTGAAGTGCAGGTGATCCTGGGTGGAAGATGAAGGCACAGTGATAGCCAGCAATAAGTAAGAGACTATGTCAAGTGCACTAGAGTAGTCTTTCTTAAGCATGGTAAGTATGATGCTAGGGCTCCGTTTTTTGTCGAAATATGTGCACGGCTTACTCAGCAGTTTTGTAGCAACTTGCCTAAATTAAATCCAGATTTATGAAACTAAAGAAGTCGATTTAGGCACATAGGGGCTCAGAGCTTTTGGAATAATTATTCTAGAATAAAACCTAAACTACCGCCAGCGCTCGGCTAGTTGGGTGTAATAAGAGCCTAGTAGTCTCCTCTGAGCTTGTCGAAGAATTTTAAAAATTATTAGTGTACCGGCTTCAGCTACCGGCTTCAGTTACCAGCTTCTTCCGATTGAATCTGTTTGGGGCTGTCTCAGCAGCACACTGCCGCTTTCCCAGAACTTGAAGATGGGGCTGGTCGTGTATATATATAAATGTAACTAAGTAATATCACAAAGGAGAACATAGCTGTATGATAGAGGAAAAGCTGGATAAAAAAATTAAAGATAGCAAAAATATCGTACACATCCTGAGATTTCTAGTGTTGCAAATATGGTGGATTCCCGTCCGAATGAGACCTACGTCTCGGGACACCACAAAGCGGTAGGAGGAAGCGTAGAGTTGAAATCGGGCGGGGGACTTTGAGGGGACTCCGATCTGGCGAGAATGAGCTTGTAGACGTTGTTGGCGAGGACTTGCGTAGTAGATGGAATAATCCAAAGTGTATTTTGTTTTAGCTTGTCTTCCGTCGACTCTCGAGGGTCACTTGCTACCAAGAGTCGCTGTAGTGGTTTCTGTCTTTTTGCAAAGTCATTGCTATATCTCTTACCGGATAGTTTCGCAAATGCTTAAGCTTTCATGGAACGGTTTAGTTCCGTGACGCGACCTCCGCCGGACAGAACTTCATACAAGTTACATATTGACGAACTACATGGACTGCATTAGCCGCGCTGTGATGCTTTGCTTGTAGTCGTTTGGATGGTCGCGTTGGCAGGCCATTTGCTCGTCGATGATATTCCCTAATAAGGCCGGGTACTGACATCAAATTTGCGGTTGGTTCCCTCATTGACCCACCCACTTGCACTTGTACTGCTCCCCGCCGTCTCCGGAGATTCGATGGTCGAGGATAGTCTCGATTAAATGACCCTCTGAACCGTCTTTGAGCCGGACGGTGGGGATCGTACTATCACGCTGGACTGCAGTGGTATCCTTCCTAAATTTCTTCAGTACCATTGTGTGAAAAACTGAGTGTATCTTCAATTCTGGTGGAAGGTTGACCTCATATGATGCTCCATCGTGTAGGACCTTAATTATCTCATACGGACCGATCCGTTTCGCTGCAAAATTCCTTCTCACTGCTCCAACTACAGCTGGGTTGAAATTCTTAGTCGATATCAATACCATTTCACCTTCTTAAAATTGTTGATCCCGACGACCTCGATCATATAGAAGCTTCATTATTTCTGCCGCGATTCGGACGTTTGCTTGGAGCTCCCGCAGAAGTTGTTCCTGTTTCTGTATAAACGTCACTGCCGAGGTGTTTCCAGGTTCATAATCTGTAGATCGGCGGGTACTCGTGGGCTGTAGCCAATATCAGCATAGAATGGCCACATACCTATAGTCGCCTGGTACTGTCGGTTGTAGGCAAACTCCGCCAGCGCCAAGTAGTCATCCCAGTCATTTTGGAACCCACTCACGTAGTGTCTGAGATAAGTTGCAAGGATTGCGTTTGTCCTCTCTACTTGACCGTCGGCCGCTGGTGATGTGCTGTTTCGATATTGAGTTTGGTCCCCAATAACTTTGCGCACTGGCCCCAGAATTTTGATGTGAATTTTGAGTCTCGATCTGTCGTTATATCAACAGGTAGCCCATGTAAGCGCACATAGTGATCGATAAACAGTTTTGCCAGCAACTCAGCCGAGATCCTTCCTGTTGTCGTGATGAAATGTGCGCGTTTTGTCAATCGATCTGCGATTACCATGATCGCATCGTTTTCGGCGCCTGTCGCCGGCAGACCCGTCATGAAATCGATTCCGATTGAAGACCGTCTTGCCGTTGGCACTTCTAACGGATGTAGCAGTCCTGGAGTCTTTCCCATACGGGATTTGTTTCGCTGACAGGATTCGCATGTTGCCACGTAGTCTTTCACTCGCGTCTGCCATTTTTTTTCCAATAAAACCGTTCTGCCACTGCTTGCCGTGTTTTATCGATTCCTGGGTGGCCATATACAATGATGTCGTGAAGTTTCCAAAGTATTGTGTTCTATATCTCGACATCCTTAGCTGGAATGTAGATTTTCAGTTGATCTTGCACTCGATACAGGACAATACCGTCGCCCTCGTCGTATACGAAGTCTCCAGTGTCCTAGATTTCCTTCTGAGCGAAAATGCTTTGGTCAGGCCGGCCCGTCGTTGTGCCCGGCGGATCAGTGTTACTAGTGTTGTCGCTTTAAGTCGACGAGCAGCGAAAACTTGTTTCTGCTTTTGTTCCAGGAAATCAATCTCGAAATCAGCTCGCCTACTTAGTGCGTCGGCTACGGTATTAGTTTCTCCTCGAATATGTCGAAACCGAAGCTGAAACTCCGCAAGCAGGTCATACCACCGACAAATGCGTCGGTTAATTGTTTTCTGCGTGAGTACTCGCTCCAGTGAGTGGTGGTCTATTTCTACTGTGCAACCTTCGTCAAGCAGATAGACGCGCCAGATCTTCAGACAATGAATTATCGCTAGCATCTCTTGTTCATGCGTCGGGTAGTTTAGCTCAGCTGAGTTCATCTTCCTTCCGCAATACGCAATTGGTTTCTCCTCTCGTGATGTTCCATCGCAAGATTGTGTGTGCTGTAGTAGTACACCCCCAACTGCAAACTGAGATACATCTGTGCGTAGCAAGAAGGGCTTAGAGAAATCTGGTAACGCGCGCACGGGCGTGTCAGTCATATTTTCAGGACGGTATTGCCACCAGGGCCCCCACCCATGGCGAACACGAAATGAAAATTATGCCAGGCACAGGTGCCGTATACAAGCCACAGTGGCGACTCGGTCCAGATCAAGAGCGAGCTCTACGCGAGTGGGTGAAGGGAATGCTTCGTGCTGGTTTAATCCGACCAAGCATATCGCAACACGGGACACCGACTTTTTGCATTAAAAAGCCAGTAGGGTGGCGCGTGGTAAACGATTACAGAGCGATGAATGCCAGAACAATTCGGCAATCAACACCCATGCCATGGAAGGACGCGATTTTCGACCGAATGAGTGGGTCATACTGGTACAGCTGCTTCGACTTACTCTCGGGGTACTATCAGATCAGGTTGAGGACCAAGGATATACCGTTCACGGCGTTCCAGACCCCGGATGGACTGTTCGAATACGTAGCTGTCCCATGGGCCTCAGTAACGCGCCGGCAACATTCAATCGTATCGTACCGAGGATTTTCGAGGACTTGCGAGATAACGTCGCCACTTATTTTGATGATATCTACGTTTTCACTAAGGAGACTGATGTCAAAGCTCCCTTAGCTGCGGTCTGACGTGTGTTCGAGAGATGTCGCGAGAAGACGATCTTCCTCAAGATATCAAAATCTACTATTTGCACAGCAGAAATTCTCTGTCTTGGAGATTTTGTCGGGCGGCAGGGTGTACGCATCGATCCGGACAAAGTTCGAGTCGTGCGGGACTGGCCACTCCTAAAAACTATACGAAACTTGCAATTGGACCACTGTCTACGTTCAAAGATTCTGTAAGAATTTCTCAGGAAATCAGTGCTCCTCTGTTCGAAATGGTTAAGCACAAGGGCTAGAAGGAGTTAAGGTGGACAGGAGAATGTATCAAGGCTTTTGGAGCGCTGAAATTGGTATTCAGCAAACTTGCACACGAGCGGGTAGCCGGGTGTGTCTTTAAATCTTTCCCGATCTGTCATGACCTGACGAGTATGTTGCGAACTTTACTGTCACCGCTTCCTTGCCGTCTTCTTTTAATATCTCCATGTACAGCGCGTTGATGGTCTCCTCCGAATGATTGCAACTAACTCGACATCTTGTTTTCGGATGATTTTGTCCGCCTGTTTCAGCGTAATATGTTTTGTGAATCCAAAGCGTATGCTATAGTAGTATCGCTTTTCCGGCAATCAGGTCGTTGGTGGACCTGGAGCCTTTGGTGTTGTCCATGCAGCAGTCCCTGCTGTTACCTCTTGTATGAATGCTTCTTTAGAGAGTATTCGATCAGTTTCCCAGTCGATAATGGGTCTTGCAAGTCGCTTCCATGGCACTCCAAGCATGACGTCACACTGATTTGGGATATGACACAGGTAAAACGCGAACTTAAACGCTGGCAATTCTTCCACAAAGACAGTTAGCTGAATGGTTAACTGACGGTCTTCCCGTTATCATAAGTTACTTGCATTGCGCCATGATCGACAACCCCCTTCATCCAGCCCTGCTGCTCCACGAATTCCTCTGAAACTCCACAAAAATCAGCTCCCTTATCAAAAAATGCTCGTGCTGCCGCGGATATCGTATCTTTCTCGCAGCGTACCGTCTTGATTAGATAGCGTTCAGGTGCTAACTTCTTTTCTCCGTTTCCAGACTGGAAGTACATGTAATTTGCCTTTGTGCCAGGATCAAAGACGCGATTCTGGGCATTGGTGCTGGCTATGTTCGGTCTTGAGACGCCATCTTCAAGACCCGTTAGTTTAAATCAGACTTGATCTTGGCAAGGTCTATCTGAATAGCACTTAACACTTCCCACATTTTGTCGTTGTCGCTTGTCGTAGCCGAGATACAATGTGCGACCACTGCTGATGCAGCTCCGAGTCGCTTTCCTCCTCTATCTTTAAACCATGCCGGACGCAGCTCCGGATGCAGCATCCAACACTTGTCTTCTGTATGTCCCTTCTCGAGACACCGATACGAGCTACATTTACCGAGCTCATTGCTCTTGTTTTTGAAAGCACCAGCTTTTTTGTTTGAACCCGGATAAAGGTTCTGGCTTCCAGTCGGTTTTTCAGCTGGTACATCGCGAGGGTTAATTATCGGGCCACATCGAACAGTTCGTCCAATGACTCGTGTATCTGGGTCTTAAATAGTTCCCTTAACTGGTTCGAGCGCAGGCCCTTCTTGAATTTAATCATCTTGTACTTTTCGGATACATCATTGCTGCGACTCAGACGCTGAAATTTGTCGATATATGTATCCAAAAAAATACTTCCTTGGTTGCAATCGAAGAAGCTCACAACAAGGTCTTCTTCTCGGGATCGGGTCACAAATCGCTGCTTCATTTTTTTCACAATATGATTCCAGCGTCGTTCGCCCTTATAGTCTTGCAGAGCCACTTCGTTGCGGTTCCTTTTGTATGGTTTTACGTGAGCTCACCAACACGCCAATCGACTTGATCTTGACTCAAGTAAAGACCGTATGCTGCGTACCACGATATCATGTTGAGCACGTACACGTCGATGTCGTCGTCTTCAGTACCACCATACACCGGTGTTTCCTTTTGCTTCAAGTACATTGATACTCGACTTTTTAGCTCCAGATTGGTGAAACTGGGTGCGTTGGGCGGACTTGATCCCACAACATCCCACTCTACATATAGTTCTTCTTCGTTCCTGTACCCGTGGCTGCTAACTGATTGGTCGACGTTCTGCGAGGTGGGTTTTTGCATTTGAATGCCTTGTCGTAGTGCATCCATTTCTCTTCCTAGCGAGGCCAAGTCGGTTTTTTGCTTGGCCATTTCTTCATCAGCAAAACTCTGGATCTGGTTAATCACCTCATGAAGCAAGGCCTGCTTTGCCTTAATCTGTTCCATGTTCTGGCTCTGTCGCCGATCGGTTCGCGTAGCGAATACCGCAACAGCTTCGGTCAGACTTGTTTGGTCTCGTGTCAGCGTGTGTAGTGTTTGTTCACAAACACTACAGCGCTTCTAGATTTGACAAGACCAGCCGAAGTCGATCTATCTCTTCGGCGTCAAGTGAGCGAGTGTCTCCCGCTACGTCGAGTTCACTGCCGACGTCGCTCATTTTGTTGACTCCTACTTCAAGGTCTACTATGTTGCACATATGGTGGATTCCCGTCCGAATGAGACCTACGTCTCGGGACACCACAAAGAGGTAGGTGGAAGCGTAGAGTTGAAATCGAGCGGGGGACTTTGAGGGGACTCCGACCTGGCCAGAATAAGATTGTAGACGTTGTTGGCGAGGACTTGCGTAGTAGATGGAATAACTCAAAGTGTATTTTGTTTTAGTTTGTCTTCCGTCGACTCTCGAGGGTCGCGTGCTACCAAGAGTCGCTGTAGTGGTTTCTGTCTTTTTGTGAAGTCGTTTCTATATCTCTTACCGGGTAGTTTCGCAACTGCTTAAGCTTTCACGGAACGGTTTAGTTCCGTGACACCTAGTAAACTCAAGCTGTTCAATTTGACGAAGGCTGATCGACCCTGTTTTAAACAGTTACTTTGGATTCCAGACTGAGCAGAAAGCTGGACAAGAAGAAAAACAAAGAGCACCATAACCTGCAGTGGTTGTAGTTGTCTGGGAAAATCGACGAGATCTGAGCTTCAGGCGGCTACCAGAGTAAGACTTACCAAGCATGCATTGATTGCATCGCGTCAGATACATGCTTGGCAAGTCTTACTCAGGTAGCACTATTGAACGGGCTTTCGGAATGGGATTGCATTAGTGTGAGTCAAACAAGGTGCACAACTTCCAGGCACCACAATGCTTCATCGCAATAGGAAATAAAAAGCCGAGCCAGAAATATATTGAGCTGAGTGGATACCCTCTCAACGCAGATTACTGGTGCGCTTCAATGGTCCCTAATTAGACGTAGTAGTAGCGAGTCCAGCCAGAATCGGCAGCACAGTAAGCTTGCTAGACCAACAGCATTTCGAGCTGCCCTGCAGCACGACAGCGAGTAGCATAGCGACGTTAGTAAGCAGGAGCAATAGGAAACAAGAGAAGCCTTGAGCACTAGAAGCCCAATTGGAAAGTGACTTTTATCGACGAGGTGGAGTGTGAAGTGTGGAGGAAGAGCCAGGACTGCGTCCAGCTCAAACCTGAGGCTCAGGTGCCTCCAGGACGCGATGCTCGCGTCCAGAAGCCGGACTTCGACGGACCATTGGCTGGCGAGCCGCCAGCCCCATCCTACTGCTAATCCTACCAATATATGTTACCGGGGTTTTTCCGTGTGCTGCTACACACTCGACAACTTGCGCCGTCAAGAGCAAGCAGCAGCACTCGGTTTTCTCCCCTGCTGGACTTTCAGTCCCTGCAACTTACTGTTGTTACGACTACTTCCTTCATCACAATGGTCACCACTCGGCGTAGCCGAGGAGCGACCATCACTCAGGTTATGAGCCCAAGAAGGAGAGCTGGAAGCCCAGTCCGGAGTACGCAGAGCTCGCGCGCGTCCGACGAGTTGCAGTTGCCTGCAAGAGCAGACGAGACAACGTCAGACGAGGCACATGCGACGTCACAAGCGTCATCAACCCGAGTTGAGCAACAACTCGAGCTCTTATTGGCCCAATTTGGTACCGTTATGACTACACTGACCAATCAGCAGCAAGTGCAGAACATTCCAGTGGAAGCATCCACCCGACGCCCACAAAGGCAGCTCATTCAAGAACTCTCAGCGGCTCGAGCACAACCGCAGCGAGTGCCGACGCCGTACGGGCCCCGCCGAGGAAACCCAAGCAAAGAGGAACTTACCGCCGGCGCCAGCACGCGTCAGAGCGAGCCGCCAAGAAACCCAAGAACGTCCGAGGCTGCAGCGCAGCCAGTCCAGACCGAGGCCGGGACCGACTCCGCTACGGACGAACCCATGGTTGGAGACCACAGATGCACGCGGTGCATGAACCAGAGCGGACACGTGCAGTTGAACGCAAGACTTACCGATACCAACTACCAGACGTGGCGCGTCGAGATTTGCTCCATTCTCGACGTCGCACACCTCTTGGACCCCATCATGGAGCGCGAAACGATGGCAGACCAACGTAACGAAGGACAGCGCGGCTGTTTCAAGCAACGACTGCGTGTTGCTCAACGTGAACTTACGATGGGACTTAGTCAAGAGCTACAGATGCGATTTACAAGTGTTACATAACATGATGAACATTCAATAGTCTGGAGAACACTGGAAGAGCTTTTAAATAGGCACCCGTTATTAAGCCCCATGGAGGTAGCATACATCTCAGAATCCTCGT
>NW_003303142.1:44563-46488 GCF_000142945.1 Phytophthora infestans T30-4 | reverse complement strand
TTTCTTCTTGGTGCGCCTTTTGACGCCGTTTAGTGGACGACTGGGGATGCATTCTGGGGCAGGTGGTCTTGCACCCACTGGTACAACGAAGAGCCGACAGCGCCGACAGAGCCACCGTTAAGCACGAGGCGGGGCCAGGAACGATAGCTCCGCCATCTTCTTAATGTGTCTGTGGTTTCTTTTTTTTCAATAGAAATAGAAATGCCGAATCAAAATTATTGTTTTAACATGACACACTGGTTAGTACTTTTTGCGCTTTCATTGTTGAAAACAAAAAAATGTCTACCATCAGTACGGATTCTACATGCAGGTGGTTTCGGGTGAATCTAACGAGGGCCCTCATCCGGAGGGCCCTCGCATAAAAAAGAGAACTACAGTTTACCGGTATCTGTACTTGTAAATACCAGTATAAATCGTTCCCGCGTTCCCGTTGCAAATCGTTCCCGTCCCAACGACCGTTCCCGTTGCAAAAACAAAAACGTTTTACTTTCAGATTCTAAGCAAACTCATGAACTCGGTCACCAGGCGTATTCTCGTTCATGCGCTCGAAGCCAGGCGGAACAGAGCAGGAGGCCCACCAGGACTACCAAGGCGACGACATAGCTCGTGCCCGCGCAGCCCATCCCGGCGGAGTTCCAGCAAGCATGGTGCTAGCTTTGCAGCCCAATACGAGGCTTCGAGTCTTCGACGGATGCTTCGCTGCCAGGGACGACAGCAAAGAGCGCATTGTGGAAATTCCCGTGGGATTTTGCCTAATCTTTAGAGGAGATCTCATTCACAGCGGTGTTGCTTTCATCAAAACTAACTACCGTGTACACTGCTATCTAAGCTACGACGACGTGCACTGGACACCTGATGTGGTCCAAAAGGTTCTTCCGAGTCATGATGTGTGTGGTTTCTGCGGTGTCAAGATGATAAAAGGGCCTGGGCTGCGCAAACATCGGTATTTGTGTTAGCAGAATTCCGATAGAGCTTCGAACCGGTTGAAGCGAAGCGCGAGGGCAAGGAGGGTGTCTTCAAATGCGAGTTGTGCCCAAACGTCGAATACCCCGTGGCGAGTAGTTTGCGTTCGCACAAGAACAGAGTCAACGGTAGCGGCCAGTAGGTGGAGTAAATCTCATTACATCGCATTTAAAGGTTCATATTGCAAATTTCCTTTATTTTTTAAATTATTGGAAGTTGAAGTAAAATTTAAAGTTGAAGTTGCAAGAAAACATATATTTAGACGTATAGCTTCTGTCTGGTCTACTGCTTCTCGTTTGGCTGCTGTTCCGTAAAGGGGATACGGCCGGCAAAACCCCATGAACGCGGTGGTAGGAAAGCGTCTTCGAAACTCAAAATTACGTCTCCTTCGTGGATGCCGAACTGTTGCATATCAATCGGGGGCAGACCTACCATTGTAGGTGGAGTAGCAGGATGACTCAAATCCATGCGCTCACTGAAAGTTGGCTCGCGTCCAGTTCCTCTTTTGCCTTGATTCTTTCGATGCTGGGCTTGTCGTTTTCCCTTTCGAATCGTGCGGATTGTAGCTGGTTCTTGAATACTTGGCACAGTGTGCTTATCTTGATCCCTATAAATCCACCAATGCTTGTCGAAATCATGAGGAGCTAAGAATCGTTGCCCGTTGGACTCGACGATCGAAATTAACTCGTACAGGCATGGTCTGCCGTGTACGACACGGAAAACACCTGAGCACTTGCTACGCTGAACCCCGCTGTTTACTATCTTCTCCGCATCTTTCCACAGCCTCTCTGTTTCTCCAAGAGCTACTCGTGTGATAATACGAACGACTCTGGAATAACGGTTCTTCTGGAATATGTGAGGTGCAGTGACTGCGTTTTGCTCCATAAGTAAGCGCGTCTCCGACGCCGCGATCGTCCACCAACTCAGAAGCTTCTTAAACACCGTGTACAAATCTCCTTGAC
>NW_003303142.1:41915-42822 GCF_000142945.1 Phytophthora infestans T30-4 | reverse complement strand
GTTCGTCGCTTGAACAACTTGGGCGGTGTCACGTCTTTGTCGACGGGTGATAATCCGCAACCACGGAGAAATCACTACACCACAACTGCCCCTGTCACAATGGAAGCCACGGTACTGGTGCCCGTTGTGACATTTCTTCATTCTTCAATTCACCATCTCGCCACCGTATGTCCAAGCGTCTGAATCGAGCCGTGTCCGACGCTTTTCAGCGTCTCAATCCTCGTAGACGTCGCGAACGTGAACAGCTGGAGGTACGTCAGCTCATCCTTCTCTTGAATCATCGGCACCTTGCTCATCATCTCGCATTACTCGACTTGTTTCTCAGGAGGGCAAGGCCGAGGGTTCGAACGTCCCTCAGTCTGCTTCACTTCCTCCGACAGCGGCGTCATCAACTGGTCCTTCGGCGCTTCCTGCCCCAGACTCTTCACTCCCTGCGGTAGCTCCTGCAGCACTCCCCGTCGTCGCTGAATCCGCGGAGATGGCTCCTGCTGCTCCTCCTGCCCCAGCTGGTGGTCCCCCACCACTCACCGAAGATTCGCTGCGCGCCATGCTGGCTGAGAATACGGAGGCATCGGTCGATCACATGATGACCTCAATAATCCCGTACTTGACTGCAATGGCTCGTCACCAAGTGCAGCTCAGCGTTGCGCCTCCTCTCCACGGCGATATACACACTCAGCGTCGCCTCGAGACTGCCGTTGGTTTCGATGATGTCCTCGCTGCGATACAACCTGTCCCTGACGCGCTGTCGGCATTACCAGAACGAGTTGCCGACTTGGAGCGTCAGTTGCGGTTTGCTCAGTAC
The DNA here is from genome assembly GCF_000142945.1 of Phytophthora infestans T30-4. Lineage (NCBI taxonomy): Eukaryota > Oomycota > Peronosporomycetes > Peronosporales > Peronosporaceae > Phytophthora > Phytophthora infestans. Next base: position 42,017 of record NW_003303142.1, on the reverse strand, counting down.
GAGGCTGCTGCCGCCGTACGTTCGGTGGCACCCCACATCATGGCTCGTGAGAACGCGGAGACATTCCTCAAGGCTGCAACGCTGAGATTGAAGCCTTACATC
>NW_003303142.1:6501-9292 GCF_000142945.1 Phytophthora infestans T30-4 | reverse complement strand
ACTCGGGGGAAGAAAGGGTCTCGGCTGGCGCTCCAATCCTTCTCGGCTCCCAGAATGATTGAAATCTTCTTCAATGTCGCCTGCCGACTCGACCGAATTTGCCCCTCCGTTTGCCGTTATGCAATTCGATGAAGAAGATCGAGAGCGTGTCGTAAGCTACCAGTCTAGGCAGATGAAGCCGGCGGAGCGCAACTACCCTGTTCATGACAAGGAGCTCCTTGCGATGCGCTACGCTCTGATCAAGTTCAGAGTGTACTTGTTGGGTGAGGATACCTTCGCGGTGTACACCGATCATGCATCGCTGAGGACAGCGATGAAGAGTCCTCATCTCTCCCAGCGGATGGACCGCTGGCTTTCGTTCTTCTCCGAGTACAACTTCGTTGTCCACTACAAACCCGGCAAGAACAACATTCTCGCCGACGCTTTGTCTCGGCGTCCCGACTACGACCCACGCGGTGCATTGGGTCGACAAGCTTCGCTGGATGAAGACGATGTAGACGAGTGTGCCACGTGCGAGGCGTCAGGCGTCAACCTGACGAGCGTCTCCCCGGTAATGCCACTTCGCGACGAGATCCGAGCTGCTTACGAACATGACTCGACGTGCTCCAGTATCCTGAAGCATCTCCGCTCTCCCAGCGCCGACACACTGGGAGCCCTTTCCCGCTCTGTACGAAACAAAATCCACCGATATCGTCTCGAGGACGAGCTGCTGGCGTACAGCATCGACAACTTCGATGCCCCACGTGTCGTTGTCCCTAACGACCCCGATCTGCGCTCACGGATTATCCATGAGTTTCATGATGCCCCGCTGGGCGCTCATCTCGGTCGCGAGAAGACATTTGCCGCTGTGTCACGCGACTTTTATTGGCCACACCTGTACAAATAGGTGCGTAAGTGGGTGCGCACCTGCAAGACCTGCCAGCACATGAAACCTGCCTCGTCTTCGCAGGCTCCCTTGCGTCTACCAGTGGCCACCGAGGCCTGGCGCTCGGTGTCGATGGACTTCATCTTCGGGCTCCCACCCGATGCTAAAGGACGATCAGGTGTCTTGGTTTTCGTAGACCGCTTCAGCAAGATGGTTCACCTGATTCCGGTGTCGGATGCGATCACCGCGGCAGATACCGCGGTGCACTTCCTCGATGCTGTCTTCCGTCATCATGGCCTTCCCGAATCTATCGTCTCCGACCGCGACCCGCGCTTCACGTCGGCCTTCTGGTCAAAGCTCTTCGAGCTACTGGGCTCGAAGCTAATGATGTCCACAGCAGCCCATCCGGAAACGGACGGCCAGACGGAGCGCGTAAATCGCGTCCTCGAAGACGTCCTTCGAAGCTACGCGACGTCGTTCTTCAGCTGGAGCTCGTTTCTGCCACTGGCCGAGTTCGCTCTGAACAACGCGGTACACGCGTCGACTGGGCTGACGCCCTTCTTCGTTAATAACGCGCGACACCCGCGTGTTCCTGCTCTCCTCACCGTGGGCCATCCCACAGCGCCGTGTGTCTCCACTCTGGGTGAAGAAGAAGCTGCCGACAAGCCGTCTACTCCATCTGCGATGTCTCCGGCGGCTACACCGGTACTGGGTCAACCGGTACATACACCGGTTGCTAATGATATCTCGAGTGTATCCCCTGTTCCCACGTCGGTCAACGCAGTGACACGCTCCGCATCGAACCCACTTGCGCCAGCTAACTACGCGCCGAAGCATGCGGCGCGACCAATCGACTCCGCAGTCGTCTCCGACTTCGTACTACAGCGCCAAGCGGTCACCCGCTATGTTCGAGACGCACTGCAGGATGCAGTGGACAAGCAGAAGGAGAACGCCAATAGGACCGGCCGCAAGAACACGGCCACGTTTACGACAGGCGAACGCGTGCTCCTGTCGACTGAAGGTATCAGAAACTCTGCGGTTACCAACCTCGGCGCGAATAAACTCGCGCCGCGCTTTATTGGGCCATTTACGGTAATCAAAGCCATTGGTGATGCCTACACGCTTGACATCCCCACGTCATTACGTCTGCATCCGACGTTTTACGTCGGACGGCTCAAGAAGTATCACCCCGCTACGATTCCAGAGTCGTTTCAGGCTACTGAGCCGGAGCATGCGTCGAGCGACCTTCTCGACGGGCGCGGCGAGCCATCGATCCATCCGCACCAGGAGTCGGATCTCGAGGCTGTGTCCCCGTCTGCAAACGTCCGTGAACCGACCTCTCCAGCATCTGCAACCGAGCAAGGATCTCTCGGTTCGACTGACGCAGCTGCGCACTCTCCCCGGTGGCCCGGGCAGTCTGATCGAGAGCCTCATCCAACTCCTGCTGGGCATCCCAGTAACTGTTCAGCAAGTCGTTCTCGTTCTGGGCAGCCAGAGCCCGAGTGCTATCGACACGACGGCCCTCCTCCTTTTGTTGACGCTGGCTGAGATACCCGCTGGATTGTTGAGCACATCGTTGCCCACGAAGATCCACTTCGCGCTCCCAAACGTCATCGTGGGCTCGCCCACGATGCTTCGGCCGACCGTCGCTATAGGGTACGATGGCTCGGGTTTCCTCCCGACGAGGATACGTGGGAGCCTCGTGCCAATCTCCTTCGGGACATCCCGAATGTGGTCCAGGCGTATGAGTCCAGCCTCGCTGCAAACCACCATGTGACGCATGCCAGCTCGCACGAGGAGAGCGACTCGAGCGATCACGCGAACGTGATCGAGACCGATGACTTGGTGAACGGGACCGAGATCTGCGACTTGTGCGACCACGCGCACGTTCTCGGCCAACGAGCGACGATACTTCTCGATCCACCC
>NW_003303142.1:2704-6401 GCF_000142945.1 Phytophthora infestans T30-4 | reverse complement strand
TGCGGTCATTTTCGTACCTCTACAGCTTAACTATCAGAGCGGTGATCCAGCATCTGCGTTCTACACGTCGATTTCTGAACTGGTGGCTTGCAAGTTGTTCAAAGGCACTCGTTATTTCGCCCGATTCATGTGAAAGAGCCAGGCTCACGGTACTCAACTACATCCGATCGATAACCGACAGTGCCCGACTTAAATATAAGAGCCAGTTGAGCAATCGTGTGAAGCGCATGGCTGCTATACGTATATTCGGATGTGAAAGACTTAGCACTGAGCGTGTGAATAGTGTTTGCGGGATTCTGCAGTGTTCTACGCTGATAGTGTGTGGCGGCATGTGAAAGACTTAGCACTGAGGGTGTGAATAGTGTTTGCGGGATTCTGCGGTGTTCTACGCTGATAGTGTGTGGCGGCACGTACAAACTGTAAGGGCAAACACAAAGATTGACTTGTTTAGAGTGTTAACTAAGCGCACATGCAAATGTATCTGTAACGTAGATACTGAAGTTCCTTTCTGAATAGCATGCAGAGACCTTTTGCACCGGCAATCTCTTCAAACGCCACAAGGACGTAAATTCCACAATTATAGCTGTCGACTTGAACCCCGAGGTCTGTATGGTACGGGTGGACTCGAAACTTTCGTGGGGCGTAGTCTGGTAGCTGCACTAGAAGGGCCTCCGTGAGTGTTTGGACTTTAAGTGCATAGGTCGAGCCCATTGGATCGTAGACAGCCGTCTCCGCCATTTCCAGGTCCAACGATATGCCGCACCAATGGTTTTTACTGCAGCATACGGGAATGAAGATTTTCTCATTCGTGACACTGGCGAAAGCATCAGCAAAAACGGCGGCAATCCCTGGCATTTCTTCGCCTTCAACAGAGCCGATTATACTTGGATCCACGATGATTACATCACTTCGTGATCCAAACAGTTTAGCCATAACGATGTTCATGGTGTCTTCACTAAGGCATGTTTTACCTACAAGGTCCAGAATGGCTGCCTGCATATTATACAATAGTTAATCAGAATAATATGATGAAGCAGGCCAGAGATAGGTATTTTTACCTTTCTGGAAGACACAGGAATCGCTTTTGCTTTCGTCGTCACGTCTGGCTGCTCCTGCACCCGAAATGAGGATGGCATAGGCAATGAAAAGTCGACGGTGTCCACCCACTTCGATATTTTTCCCACTTGGTTGATGGTCTTCATCGCTGTGTGCCAAGACTTCATAGTCCGCATCGTGCTTGTCAAGTACACGCCGAAGCCAGGTATATCGACGACCAGATCTTTTTCAGCAGTACCTTTGTGCATTGACTGGAATGCTGTGACTTTTTGGTTGCAGATGCTGATTTGTTCAGGACGCAGTATGCGCGTGATGGAGGCTGGAGGGATAATAGGCTTGGTTGGTGGTAGCGATGCTATTGTTCGTACAGCCGGGGCCTTGAACTTAGTGCCGTACTCAATCACCTTAAACTTGTTGAGAACTGCAGCCGCAGATGCATAGGTAGCTTCGCCCGATAGTGCGGTTTCTACGGATGCTAGGCTCAGGTTCAACGAATGAAGCTCGGAGTCTACTTGAGCAACAGCAACCGCCTTCTTACGTGCCGCCTTCTTCGCTTTAGCAGATTGTTTCGGGCGTCCTCTCGATCGTGGTGGGCTGGCAATAAGGAACGTCGTTTCTTCGGTTGCTGTTGGAAGAGTTCGTGAAATCCCCGACTCAGACCCGACTGGGACTGATTGGCCCGATTCATGTGGAGGTTCCGACTCAGACTCGACTGCACCCGATTGGCCCGACTGCGGTGAAACGCCACTTGGCTCGTTGAATAGGCCGACTTCTTCAGGTTCTGATACTAGATCGGTAAGCAACTCATCGCCACTCGTACTGTGGGCATGACCAGTGAGAAGTGGTTGATGTGGTTTTCTCCCCAACAGCAGTCTCTGGTGCGTGGGTAGTACTATATAGCTGTGTTAGAGGCACCAAAAGCTGCCCACTCGTTTGCGAAAGCTCCAGCTGGTTTGTTTCTCGAATAGGATCTTCAAATTTACCATCCTTGAACCAACCAACCACTTCTTGGAGATATTGCATTGCCTGTCGATACTGGGTCATACCTAGACCAGCCATCGTGTCACAGATCTCCGAGGCAATGGGCAATGCTTCTCGGAACTTTCGATTCGAATCCCAAAGGCGCTCGCGCCCAGGAAGAACAGTCTTCACCTCAAATGAGCTGGGTTCATTTTCAGCGCTACTTGAAGTGCTATTTTCCAGTGCTGAGCGAATGTTTGAAACCAACCACCGCTTGTTTAATAGTAGCGTCGGGATAATTGTTTCTTGACCAAGAGCTTTGCGAAGGAAGAAAACGTGTCGGCATGGTAACAAACGCGTGCCCATGAACAAACATGAGCAAGACCAGTCGCGCTTGGTGACACAATACTCGGCATTAAGCTCATCCAGTGCGTCATCATCTTCACACACACTCTTGACGAAATACACCCCAGGGCAACCTTCGTAAAAGATATACGCAGCCGGTCCAAGGGCATACGAATATTGCATGTGGATGAGCTCACACGCATGTTCGCTCACAATGTTTGCAACCAAGGACATCTCACTGTCATACTCAGGATGGTGCACGACCACAGTTTTGTAGATCTCCGAGAGAAACAGGTTTTCATGCAGAGTTTGGTAGTACATTATGGACGCAATGCATTCGTCCACTGCCATGAAGGAGTCCACCCGTTCCTTGAGTTGTTTCCGCGAAGCTTCCAGCCGATTGTTCGTATTGTTACCAAGTGTGACAGTATTCTGACGTTTATACGCACACCACTGTCCACGACAATTATCCCAATTCCTCCGAAAGTACGCAACAAATGGGTGCTCAACGTCCGATGCCGACGCACTCCCGACTGTAGACCCGACAGCACCCGACTCCCTCTCGACTCCACCCGACTCACTCTCGACTCCACCCGACTCACTCCCGACTACGGCAGCTCTACTACGTTCCACCGCTGGCTGAGCGTCGCTTGACGCCACGTCAGTAGACGTTGCAGCAGAGAACCCAATCGAAGCAAGGTGGACCATATACTTGAAGTGCTTCTCGTATTCTGCCTCCGGCTTCGCATACACAAGCAAGCTCACCATCCCTCCAAGCTGCTCCTTCTGGGTCTTGTAGAATCCATAATCCGCAGATGCAATTTCTTCGCGCAGATACTTCAACACATGGAACTGACATAGCAGCACAGTCACACCAGTAAAAGCTTCTTTCAAGACAGAGAGCTCCGTAAAATCTTTGTCCACCAGTACACATTGCAGCCTCGACCACGCCGGATTGTTTGACTTGAATTCTTCCAGGGCCGTGAGCAACGTAGCGTACTGCTCATTCTGAAGAAGCGCGTGTTGGATAAACTGTCCCTTGCCAAAGGTATCATGAGCCATAAAAGAAAATACTTTGTACTTGGATCGATTGGTTCCATGCGTGGCATCTATCAGTAGAACTTCAGCGGGCGTACGCTCAGACGTACTTTGACGATGTATTCGTCCATAGTCGTGCCGAGCACGGAAAGTCAGACGTGGATAATCACATTGACCACTTGCGAGCGGTGCTCGAGTGCATTCCCACTAATAATTTGTATGCCAACTTGGACAAGTGCGTCTTTGGCGCGAGAGGAGATACCTTTCCTCGGGTGCTTCATTGGGAAGCGTGGCTTAC
>NW_003303142.1:0-2604 GCF_000142945.1 Phytophthora infestans T30-4 | reverse complement strand
GGACTTTTGAAGGTGCCATAGGGTCGGAGCCCCATTGGTTCGTTGACAGCCCGCCGTGCCGCCCATTTCCCAGGGTCCAAACGGATATGCCGCACCCAGTGGTTTTTTTACTGCAGGCATACGGGTAAGGAAGGATGTTCTCATTTCGTGAACGCTGGCGAAAACATCAGCAAAAACGGGCGGGCAATCCCTGGCATTGTTTCGCCTTCAACAGAGCCGATAATACTTGGATCCACGATGATTACATCACTTGTGAATCCAAAACAGTTTAGCCGTAAGGAGGTTACAGGGGTTTCATTAAGGACATATTATAACATAACAGGTTCCGAAATGGGGGGCCGGGCTTTGTTTAACAATAGTTAAATCTGAATAATTTGTTGAGCCCGCGGCCCCAGGGAATAGGTATTTATACCTTTCTGGAAGACACAGGAATCGCTTTTGCTTTCGTCGTCACGTCTGGCTGCTCCTGCACCCGAAATGAGGATGGCATAGGCAATGAAAAGTCGACGGTGTTCACCCACTTCGTCATTTTTCCCACTTGGTTGATGGTCTTCATCGCTGTGTGCCGAGACTTCATAGACCGCATCGTGCTTGTCAAGTACACGCCGAAGCCAGGTATATCGACGACCAGAGCTTTTTCGGCAGTACCTTTTGTGCTTTTGACTGGAATGCTGTGACTTTTTGGTTGCAGATGCTGATTTGTTCAGGACGCAGTATGCGCGTGATGGAGGCTGGAGGGATAATAGGCTTGGTTGGTGGTAGCGATGTTATTGTTCGTACAGTCGGGGCCTTGAACTTAGTGCCGTACTTAATCACCTTAAACTTGTTGAGAACTGCAGCCGCAGATGCATAGGTAGCTTCGCCCGACAGTGCGGTTTCTACGGATGCTAGGCTCAGGTTTAACGAATGAAGCTCGGAGTCTACTTGAGCAACAGCAACCGCCTTCTTACGTGCCGCCTTCTTCGCTTTAGCAGATTGTTTCGGGCGTCCTCTCGATCGTGGTGGGCTGGCAATAAGGAACGTCGTTTCTTCGGTTGCTGTTGGAAGAGTTCGTGAAATCCCCGACTCAGACCCGACTGGGACTGATTGGCCCGATTCATGTGGAGGTTCCGACTCAGACTCGACTGCACCCGATTGGCCCGACTGCGGTGAAACGCCACTTGGCTCGTTGAATAGGCCGACTTCTTCAGGTTCTGATACTAGATCGGTAAGCAACTCATCGCCACTCGTGCTGTGGGCATGGCCAGTGAGAAGTGGTTGATGTGGTTTTCTCCCAACAGCAGTCTCTGGTGCGTGGGTAGTACTATATAGTTGTGTTAGAGGCACCAAAAGCTGCCCACTCGTTTGCGAAAGCTCCAGCTGGTTTGTTTCTCGAATAGGATCTTCAAATTTACCATCCTTGAACCGACCAACCACTTCTTGGGGATATTGCATTGCCTGTCGATACTGGGTCATACCTAGACCAGCCATCGTGTCACAGATCTCCGAGGCAATGGGCAATGCTTCTCGGAACTTTCGATTCGAATCCTAAGGGCGCTCGCGCCCAGGAAGAACAGTCTTCACCTCAAATGAGCTGGGTTCGTTTTGAGCGCTACTTGAAGTGCTATTTTGCAGTGCTGAGCGAACGTTTGAAACCAACCACCGCTTGTTTAATAGTAGCGTCGGGATAATTGTTTCTTGACCAAGAGCTTTGCGAAGGAACAAAACGTGTCGGCATGGTAACAAACGCGTGCTCATGAACAAACATGAGCAAGACCAGTCGCGCTTGGTGACACAATACTCAGCATTAAGCTCATCCAGTGCGTCATCATCTTCACACACACGCTTGACGAAATACACCCCAGGGCAACCTTCGTAAAAGATATACGCAGCCGGTCCAAGGGCATACGAATATTGCATGTGGATGAGCTCACACGCATGTTCGCTCACAATGTTTGCAACCAAGGACATCTCACTGTCATACTCAGGATGGTGCACGACCACAGTTTTGTAGATCTCCGAGAGAAACAGTTTTTCCTGCAGAGTTTGGTAGTACATTATGGACGCAATGCATTCGTCCACTGCCATGAAGGAGTCCACCCATTCCTTGAGTTGTTCCACGAAGCTTCCAGCCGATTGTTCGTATTGTTACCAAGTGTGACAGTATTCTGACGTTTATACGCACACCACTGTCCACGACAATTATCCCAATTCCTCTGAAAGTACGCAACAAATGAGTGCTCAACGTCCGATGCCGACGCACTCGACTGGAGACCCGACTGCACCCGACTCACTCTCGACTCCACCCGACTCACTCCCGACTACGGCAGCTCTACTACGTTCCACCACTGGCTGAGCGTAGCTTGACGCCACGTCAGTAGACGTTGCAGCAGAGAACCCAATCGAAGCAAGGTGGACCATATACTTGAAGTGCTTCTCGTATTCCGCCTCTGTCTTCGCATACACAAGCAAGCTCACCACCCCTCCAAGCTGCTTCTTCTGGGTCTTGTAGAATCCATAATCCGCAGACGCAATTTAATCGCCCAGATACTTCAACACATGGAACTGACATACCAGCACCGTCACACCAGTAAAAGCTTCTTTCAAGACAGAGAGATCCGTAAA
>NW_003303141.1:42632-45286 GCF_000142945.1 Phytophthora infestans T30-4 | reverse complement strand
TCATACACATGCTGAGCATGCGTGCGCTGTCTGCAACGAAGCTGTTTCATTTAGCGTAGCGTTTTGACGCTGAATTGCTCTTACCAGTGCCTGAGGAACAGCGGCTTTAGCGAAGCGCTTGATTTCTGCGGTTTCGTTGGTTCTCCACAGTGCTCTGCTCTCCATTCTTTTCTCCCCGCTCAACACTCGTCATAGCTGTTCTATATATGGGATGCAAGGAAGTAAACCGATCTGTTATCAGCCCAGCCCAGTGCCACTAGCCCCGGATTGCTTTTAGCGATCGCTATTTTGAAGGAGCCCCTTCTAACGTTTGCTGGTTGCTTCTTGTAAGGAAATTCAACCCCTTTGCACCACCCTTTTCGATTATTCTTATAGTCCCAACGAAATTGAAGCTCATAGTCCGCAGTTGTCGCGCTAGCGGCACAGAAGTATAAAACCGATCTGCAACCATGAGACGCCTTCTTTGGTAAGGGATTCCACGGAAAACACTGGCAATATTTCGTATGACAGCCGCCGGGCCGCTCTTTGTGTCCATCGATTGAGCACCCTCCTTGTCCTTCTTTCGCCCAACGTCGACTTCAACTCTGTCATGCATCAAATAATGTACTCTAAGTCAGCATAGCTTCAATGATTTATCGTGACTATGTCAGCATTACCTTTTGCAGTAGCCCGACTCGGCGCAGCACGTCATGACGCACTTGGTTCCCCACTTATGAGGTTTGTCCTTCATGTACATGCGTGTCGGATTGCGCCGATTGAACGAAGGTAACATACCTTTATCAACAGCCACTCTTGAACCCAAGACATATCCCTCCTTGAATGTGGTTTCCACCGTTGCCAAGCACCGAACGAATTTTCCAGCCCCTATAATTAGAAGCCGCAGGATCTTCGTTGTTAGTAAAATGCAGAAATCTGGTAATGAGCCGAAAACGGTCTCGAGACATAGCTTTTCCAAATGTTCCTGCAGGAATTAGGCCATCCTCGGCCATATTCCAGTGCATCTCAAACAACTTTCGAGGACTCAAGGCATGGGCCAACATCAGCTCAACCCATTGAACAACTTCGTGCGGCAGAATCTTATCAAATTTCATCAGGCGCTTTCTCAGTTTTTCTCTACTCTTCTGAAGCCGGTGCATCACCTTCTTGCTGTACCATTTTCTCGAGGCGTGCTTCAAGCGTTTGCTTCCAATACCGGCTAGACTCGCTTGCAACATGCCGCCAGAACGATTTTGGCAGGAAATAGTAGAAGAGGTCGATAGGTGACTGTGAAGCAGCTATGACGCCTTGTGAGGGTCCACAGTACCCGTCGTACATGTTGTCTACACCAGCATCATTAGTGACAGGCGTTGTTGCATCGTCCGGTAGAACAGTCCAGCCATCTTGTGCCATGGCAGCAAGTTGAGTGGTGTCATAAATCTCAGACGACTATGTCAGCATAATGTCCGTTAGATAAACTCTCCTTGGCTCCACAAAAAAAAAAAAACAATACACACCTTGAACGCGCAACCGCATATCATCAATTTCAGCTGGCTTCATAAGGCCGATCATACGACTGACCTCTTCTGCGACTGACTCGTTTGTATCTTCACTCTCGCTGGAATCTTCATCCACAAATGTTTCAGCGGTCTCCACCAAATCATCACTCCCTTCTCCGTCCGAATCTAGAAAATCTTCACCTTCTCCCAATACGAGGTTTGGATCAGTGGCTTCCATCACCGCGAATTCGATTCCTCGAAATTGAGACGAACTGACTGTTGCAGGCGGAATCGTCACTCCGTCGTCGTCTCGGGTCGTGTCGCCAGTATCACCTTCAGACTCAGAATCATTCCAATCACTCTCATCGAAAACGTACTCACTGTTTTCGCCATCGCTGCTACCGGCGATGACTGAATCCACATCACCATCCATATGTCCGACTGGAGATTTATTGGCATCATCAATAGCTACAATAACCCACACTTGGAATTAGCAAACATATTCGTCAGCATATTAAAAAATCAGCAATGCTATACCTGGAGGGTCAGTATTAGCAGATGCTACCAAGTCAGCATTAACGTTTTCTGTATACACACCACGTCAGCGTATGAACAAGTCAGCATAAAAACAGTCGACTATACCTGTCGTGTCAGCGTTAGCTTGTCCTCCGTTGTCAGCATTATCTACAAATCATTACGACAGTGTCAGCTTAGCATAACGTCAGCATATTATCGGGTTCTTATACCATTCTTGCCAGTGCTCATGGAACCAGGTTCTTGATTTGTCTGAGGGGGATCTGCACGAAGTCCATCGTTTGCTACAAATACCCAGTTAGCTCTTTATAGGCACCAGCACTGAAACGAAGCGGTACCTTGGGCGTTTTCGCCTCCTCACACTCTACCGAACGACGAGAGCTCTCGACGGCGATCTGCTGCTTCTTTGTCAAGCTGCTTCTTCGTCATCTTCTTCGTCTTCGCTGTAGAAGGCTTTGCAGTCTTCTGCTCTGTAGATGTCTGTTTCACGCGTTTCTTCGCCGAGCAGAACGACTCGGCGCAGCAGTTGCCGTGGCCGGTCAGAGAGGCTGTCAGGGGCAGTTGCAGGGTATGTCTAAAGAGGTGGTTGGTGGCTAGATGTCCGGGGTGACGTGCGATCCGGAGCTCGACAGAGAAGGAAAAAGG
>NW_003303141.1:7020-10496 GCF_000142945.1 Phytophthora infestans T30-4 | reverse complement strand
ATGTCAGCGACGGGGCTGTTGACGAGTTGTAGTACAGGGTCGGTCTCTACCGGTGCTTGGAACGTACACACCAACAATATTGTGTACAGGGAGATCTTTGGGACGCGGACTTGGTAGGGCACGTAATACATATAATACCTTTAGCTTTGATTTCAGAATGTTCTTTCATCCGCCGCAGCGCAGCGGAGGCGGACAGCCCACACTACACCAGCCAACTATGCCCTGGCGTCCGCGGGAGCGGGCTTAGAGCGCTAGTGAGCGGTCTTTCGGCGCAATGAGATTGTCTGTATCGACGGAGGCACTCTCAGTTTGCACTACAGGCGATCCTCTCTGTATTGATATCCCCAATGGTAATTCAATCCAAATAAAGTGGTTGAAAGGGCCCCTCAAAGACCGCACACTTACAAACTTTTAATAAACTTACCTGTGTCCTCTAATTAGTGAATAATGAACGAAAAATGACGGATTTGTTTATTTAGAGGTACTGGACTAAAGTGCTGTAAGATCGATTGAAGAATAGTAGCAGTAACAGCTCCTGTTTGATCCTTGATTTACCACACACAGAGGTGGCAAACGTTCAGATCCGTGATGTAAGTGCAATAGTAAATCGTTTTTCTTTGTCTTCCAGCCGACCCAATTTGAGTCTAACTGTGGAAACCGGACGGAACGGTTGCGTCTGTACAGTCAGAGCTTCCAATGGTATGGCTTCGAGCAGGTGTTTGCGATTTAGGATGTTTCTAATCGTTGCCTGTGATAAAGCGCGCTGTAGCTGAAACACGTTTTGAGCCCACAACGAAAGCTGGACCTGTCTCAATGGTAACTTTTCGGCTTTTTGTGGCTGCAGATCTGTGGTCGCTGTTCATTGTTTCGCGACGTGGGTGGGCCTTAGTGGACGAAAGTGTCCGCGGTATTGCAGTGCTGGGCGGGAAACTGATAAATGCCACGCCACTTTGCGGTTAACGAACGCCATTGACGGCATCTGGTTAAGTGTACCTTATATTGGGTACAACTGCAAATTATGATTTCTCTAAATAATATTTCCGAAGCACGATGCAGAGAGGATCGTCTGTATTAATTGTACGCAAGTACAAATTGTACTTAAGGACTGGTTTGTACTACATACCCGGTTTGTATCTGTGTGATAATACAAGGCGATAGGGTGCCGGCTCTCTGGTCAGTCTCTGTCATTTTTTTTCCTGCAATTAAAGTTCAGCTAATCTCTTTGGCAGGCGATAATCACAGAACCTATTCACAGATCGAGCAGCGGTGCATGGCGAGCCGCAAGAATACACTGCTTGTGTGAGACGATGCCGCACAGGGAGGGAGTATATTATTAATAGATATTGAATGAAGCCATGGTATGCTGCGGAGCATGCAGTAGTTTACTGTTTTGATATCCTATTGTGAGTACTGCTCACTTATTATCAATACGTGTTAAAATGTAGCTGGGTACTGTCCAATCGCAAAACCCATATGGAGTCCAATAAGGGCGATCTGTGAATGAGATAGGGAGACGATAATCACGGATTCTGTGATTACAGTATCTGTGACAGAACCCCCGAAAGTTTGGGGGTCCTATCTCCCAATCTCATCTTCTTCACTATTCGATTTTTGTCGCGGCTGACGACATATAAAATTTGTCGTGTCGTGACTTGGCAAGAATTTAATTTTGTTTGTATTCGTACCTATTGTTCTCTGACAAAACTTGGTGAGATACATGATACAAATTGTAGCGTGTATTGGCGCTTGGACTCCAGCCTCGCTAACGGTTAGAAAAAATGGTTTTGCTGCGTGTAGCGTTGCAGAAATACTTGTACAGTTGCAACGGTGACTCCGGCCGAGGATGTTGAATTACATCTTGTCAAATTGTAAGTGATCAACAAAGCATACTAAAATGCATCGCTTAAATTTTATTTTGACTCGATTAGGTGCGAAAGATTGGCCTGTGGACGAGAAGAATAATCGAGCTTACTGGTATCCGTGCTGAATTGCGGGACAGCTTGCTAATATAGGAATAAGTATTCTACATCACAAAAATGCCCAGCATATATATGGCAATATCGCACTGATAGACCGCAGCTACCTAAATGATAAATTAGTGGCAGAGGGTTTTGCTGTGCTCGCACCTGGCACGCGAAATCTGCATTCTGGTTGCAACATTATCAAAATAAGTTTGATCACACTAAATCTCCGACAGATTGGTCACTGATTACAGAACATATGTTCTTCCGCTACAAAAACCAAGTCTTTTATTGGGTATCCAACTGTAGCTTCAGTCACGCGATTTCTCAAAGGACACTCTGTTTGAAACGACCAAAACTTGAAAATAGCTGGATTGAGCCACAAACACATGAAATTGGTGTTCTTTGCCCCGATATGTGGACTCGGTTTATTAAAAAAAATCAATTTACATCACTTACAAATCGTCAGATAAAATGGAAAATACTTACAAACACCAAGTGAAGTGGAAATCCTTCCAGTGTCCCGAAATAGTGTTCGAATGAAAAGTAGGTTTTTCAGCTCTACATCTAGCTGTCTGTGGGAGAAGGAAAGCCGAAAAAACGCTGTGGACAAACTGCATGTGCTTTCTATTTGCTAAATATGCTTCAGCTGTGTCAATAGCAAACCTAGAACCTATTTTGGGGAACTCCTCATAAAGTGTCCCATATCTGTGGCAGCACGGATATGTCAAAACGTATCGTACCTATGGGAGAAGTGGTAGTAAATAGTAATGATTGGATGTCTACGAAAAAAGCACCAATCAGCTATTTCAACCCCTTCGTCACTAAGGCTTGATAAGAAAGCATGTGACATTTTTCACATGCTTGATGATCAAGCATAGTGGGGGTCGTCATAGAATGAGCGTTTAGTCCGTTTGGTCCCCAATGTACAGGGCTTGGGGTCCTAACTGTAAAGAGAAAGTTCCTTGGAGATACGCTGTCGTAAAGACAGTGCTTCAAACGAGAAGTCTCTGAGCCATCCATTCATTCTCCAAAACAAAACGCGGGATCCCCGCCGCGTCACGCACGCTGAAGAGGAGGCGTTCCTGCGTCGTCTCGAGACTAGGGAAGGTGCAGAACGCGCCCGCCTGATGAAGAGCACCATGTGTATGTCGACGGTACGCGTGACCGCGGTGCTGACTTTGGCGACGAAGCTGCGGAAGAACCGCTTGTTTCAGCTCCTACGTCGGCAACGACAGGAAGGCGGCCTAGGATGACAGTGGCTTCACGCAAGCTTCCTGCTCCAGCTACGTACCAGAAGAAGGGCGCACTAGTGGAATATTACATTTGCTGGCAAGAGCGCCGCGATTGAAAGGGAAGGCACCAGTCGCAGCACTGTATGCAGAAAATCTTGCTGCCGATGCTGCTTCTGCTGATGAGGAAGGGAGTGACAGCGAAGACGAAGATTACGTGGAAACGGGAGAATACCACGTAAATGACGACGCTGAGTTTGACATGGCGACAGCGGCAGAGATC
>NW_003303141.1:1364-6037 GCF_000142945.1 Phytophthora infestans T30-4 | reverse complement strand
TTACGGCCCTTCAGATTCAGTTCTTGAGTGTGCGGAATTTCTTCTAGAGTCATTTCTCTATTTTTTGCCAAGAGAGTTTTGGATGCACGTGGAAAGGGAGACGAACAAGTATTACGAACTTTAATTTGCAGAGCGGATGGAGGCTAAGTTTTGTGCACAGGCTGGAGAAAACAAGAAGACACTAAAAGCGATTGTGGCGAACGAGATACGTATTCATGGGAAATATTAAAGATCATGAGATTCTCCAGTGTATTGGGCTGCTTTTGGCACGTATGTTGTGCTATATCGTTCTTACTACTGGTATCTAACACGTATAGCGCAGTGTCTACTTGTGTGATAAGGTGTGCCAAGCACATTACCCAAATAACAACCAGACTTGCTTCTCCGTTTGACACCAACTTTGGCGCAATGGAAGCGAGCGCCCGCAGCCCTGCCACGGCCGCGGTATCCAGCTGAGGGTGCCACCAAAACGTGAACGTGAGGACAAGGGGGTCGTGAAGAGGAGGGGGCGCTGGGGACGAGGAGGAGGCCGCAGGGCTCGGCAATGAGGGAAGTGATGGTGGTGAAAATCCTGAAAGTGATCAGAACGAGACAACGGACACTGGGGGTGACGACGCGGTAGAGAGAGAGCACCAAGAGTAGGATACAGTGAAGCTGCGTAATTGATAACCCAAATGACTTGCTTTTAGCTAACAGATTCAATACACAAATTTGCTTTCGTAGCCGTTCTGCACGTGACTCCGTCAAAAACGATTTATTCCTAATAAAACAGCCATTTGCACATGCACGATGTCGCGTATGGGCTTTACGGAATCTACTCACCATGCTGGATATAAAACATGTGGGTCCATAATACGTACGGTTGCAGGATCTTGTACAAATATACAGACACCGATCTTTTTTTCCTTTACAAATTTTACGTTAAGACTTTTTTTTAACATGCTTGATATCAAGCATGTGAAAAATAGTCTGTGCATTCAAGATTGGCTTCGTGGCGGAGGGGTTAACTTTAAAGGTCTTAAGTTTGAATCTTTGATATGATGTGCCCATGTTTCCGGACAAAAAATATTACTTTACAGTCGCTTTGTACCAGGTATCCAGAAATGCTGACGTGTCATCCTTCATGTAACCAGGGTACACTTGGGGTTATGTACCCTATTACAACTGGGCAGGGATAATACTAAAGAGCTCCTGTATCTGATACTTATATGTCTTATATGTAGATATGGGTCCGGAACATGTTTTATAAGTAAAGCGAAAGAGGCCGAATGATAACTGTGTTGCACGTAGTGCTTTTAGTAGACGAGAAAACACCTACGGTAAATGTTGTGTTACTGTTAGCCAGTATGCTTATACTATCGTAGGCTGCGGTAAAGAGCGGCTTATCGAAGACACACGTGGTGGTCCAGCCACGAGTACTTCTGATCGATGACAGGGGCTAATAAATCTATCTGACGTGGACTATTGACAAGAGCACCATTTAGAAAAATAATGTTGAAGCTTGTATCAAATACACGCATCTGGGTATCCGTATTGGGGCAATCCTGGCCAAAGTAAGCCGACCACCCACTTTTTGTCCTGTAGCTGAGTAAATTTCAATCATATTAGGTTGCGAGTTTGACAGTATATCTGAAACAAGTAGATGAAGAGCGATGTAGTAGGTCACGCTCAGAAGACAGTTTAAAGACACTCGAATGAAGCTGGCACTTTCTGTAAAGCCTTGTCGCCGAGTGTGTTGAGCTTGTCGACTAGCTATCAAAAATGGAACTGAGAAACTAAACATGTATCTCGGCTTGCTCTCGCTACACTATCATCACCAGCGTCCCAGTGATGGTGTTCAACTCGAAGAACGTCTACTTGTACCAACTTGAGTAGACGATCAACTCCAGAGAATAGCAAGCAGTTCTGACAAGCGACTATGACCTAACAAAAGATGCTCAGCTTCAACTCCATTACTCGCTAAGCCACATCTATATGGCTGACCGCAACCACATGATGCTGATCAACAACATCACTGACGTACTCGACTGCATTGTGGTGGCTCGGTTGGGCGTTTAAAGCACGATCCACTACAGTCCCCTTCCTAGACCAATCCGACCACACGGTAAAATTGATGCTTGTACCAAATATGCTTCGAACATAACCACTCGGTGAGGTAATATCTCATGATCACGTGGGTACCACTCTTATGTGACATAATCGGTACAACGTCAGCACGTTGTAGTTGAAGTTAACTTGGCCATGCATATCACTTAATAGATTGACAAAAACAATCACAATATCAAGGAAGAACCTTCATTTAGTGACTGTACAGTCATTATACCAAGGATATACACATATACACAGTCAGTGCCGTTTTGCCTACGCTCCAGGCCTTTAAGGGTGTCCTCAAGCTTAGCGTCTTTGGCTGAAGCAGCATATCCTTTCCCTAATGCATTCACTTTTCCGTTCAGGAATGTAAGAGGCTCCCACGAGCATTAGACCTTGCCACCCGACAAGGATTTCGTAGGAACAACGCTGGGCATTCCAACAATACTGCATCAGCTCGCGCAAGCGAAGCATGATACCCTGGGCGGCCATACGCTCCAGGAGTTCCTCGGTCACTTCTAGGTCCTTGTCGGCGAAGAACTTCAGCCGCGAAGCATGTACATCAAGTTCTTCGCCGGTCACAAAGTGTTTGATCTTAAACACGTTGTGTGGTTCCGCTGTAGTGGGACCGATCCACGTGACGTGCAGCTTTGTTTGTCCCTTCTCATCGACACGTGATCGCATTACGTAATGGCCCACGTTGAATTTGGCGATGTTGTCGCCACGCTCCTTTTTCTTGTTGAGCAGTGTCTGCTTGAGACGGGCGTCTGTGAATCTCACATTAGCTCGCAATCGGACCAAGCTTTCTTCAATGTCGGCCAAAGAACGAGTTGGCTGTACACTTGGAGGCACTTGAGGTCCGAGGAACACCGCTTGCAAATGTGATGGGGGCTCCAGACCGGTGAACAGCTCGCCCGGTGTTTTGTTGGCGAGTGAAGGCACTGCAGTATGGTTGAGGCTGGCCTGCCCGACTGGTAGGAGCCTGGGCTAGTCACGATAGTTTGATCTTGTAGCCTAGTGTCAGAACCCGTAACACTCGCAATATATCTCGGTTGACACGTTCGACAGAACCATTGATCCATGGTCTGCACGTTGGCGAGAAGATTTGTTTGCACTTGAGTCTAGTACAAAGTTTCTCAATCACTTCGTTCGTAAAAACAAATGAGATCCTTGGTCACTGATCCAATATTTCGGAATGCCGAAATGTCTGTGCCACACCAGAATAGCATCAGCGCAACAGTACTGGTCAGTAGCTCACACTTAACCAATTCGCCGTAGTGACTTGCATCATCCTTCAGCACCAATATATACTTCAAGTCATCAACGATTCACCAAGGTAAAGGAAATCCCAGGCGAAGTGCTTGACTTCGCTCGTTGGTCCGGTAAGTCTTGCTCCAGGGTCTTAACACTAGCCCTCCCGCCCCTGGATCGTGATGACAGGAGAGACAGCGTTCCAGAAATCTGTCTACGCATTGGCGTAACTGAGCACGTGGGAGATGCGTCCCAAATGAGCCAGCATCGCGTCCCTACCACGATGGACTTGGGGCCGCAGTGTACTATAATACACAAGCGTTGGAGAAGTTCAGTGGCCTCTGTAGGGACCCACAACTGGCTGTCTTTGCGTTGGCCTCGTCTCCACTTTCCTCTAGG
Organism: Phytophthora infestans T30-4; assembly: GCF_000142945.1. Taxonomy (NCBI): domain Eukaryota; phylum Oomycota; class Peronosporomycetes; order Peronosporales; family Peronosporaceae; genus Phytophthora; species Phytophthora infestans. The sequence goes on along the minus strand of NW_003303141.1, from coordinate 2,299 downwards.
CCGTTTGGCACGTCCTCGGACCCGACCTTGCATTATGCAGTCGCGATAGCGTCTAGTGTTGACCCACATAAAACCTTCTTGTTCAAGTGGTCGCAGTAACAGTCGGTCGTGCTGGCGCTGGCTGCATGTTGTCACTCTGTACAGCCTGGTACAGGTTGGCATACGTACCCAACGTGATACCATGTCCGCCCCAAACGTTGTCCTCTCCGGCGATGTGATGTATCTCATACCGAAATTATCCAAGTCTCATTGCCCATCGAAGCAACTTTCCACGTACATGCTTCTTCACAGTGTCGTGTGGGACGAACACGTGGATTTGATTGCGGTGATCACAGTGTACCCGAAAGCCCATTGTTCGTAAGAGGAGGAGGGGTAATTTGTCGCACGCTGCAACTATCGCGAAGGCCTCCTTCTCGATCACACTCCAGCTCTCATGTGAACCCGTGTATGTGCCACTTATACAGTGGAGCAGTCGATGCTTTTGTTATGCAATCGGTTTGTCCGTTTCCCACGTCTTAGCATCCGTCACAGTACCACTCCATGCTACGTCCGAGGCGTCTGTGAACACAGATAGCACGCCTTTTGGACTTGGATGTGCCAATGTAGCTGTCGTAGCTAAGCAGTCCTTGACTTTATCAAATGCTGCTCGCTCCTCGTCTGTGAAGGTCACTGGTAGCTTTGCTGCAGCACGCTTGGTCCGTTTTCCACTTCCTAGTGTCACATAGAGTCATTTCTGTAGTGATTGTACATGACCAGCATAGCTAACCAAGCTGTCTCGCATCCAGTTACATGCGCAAAGAAATTGCTACAATTCTCATCACTGGTTGTTCGAAAGATACGGTTCTAAGGGGCTTTATTTGAGACCAAACTCGTCCATCAGCGAAAAGAGCTCACTCAACTTTTCCAAATATGTATCTACGTCTTCTGCATACAGT
>NW_003303141.1:0-1098 GCF_000142945.1 Phytophthora infestans T30-4 | reverse complement strand
CAGTGGTAGCTACGAAAACCTCTTCATGAAGTCGAAACGTCCAATGAAACTCATGCCTCTGACGTGTTCCGTGATCACGTGCAAGATCGGCATGACACCTGCAATGGATTCCGTCTCACCGTTAACCGGTCGATAGTCACCTGACTGTCGAAATTCATCCTTGCCTGATTTTTTAAAGGGCACGCCAATCGACTAGAAGCGTTCTCGAACACCCATCCGAGGCGGACTAGTTCATCATTGAATTTCTTCGGGATCTTCCTGGTGTGCGGCGGGTATGCGCTTGGCTTGCATCGAAAAGGGTTCGCATTCTTCCTTAGACGGATATCTATTGGCTCAACCCTAACCGGTGAATCAGGCCCAAGATGTAGCCTTCAGATGTCGTACACGTACACTTAGTACGGAACAGGTCCTCCTTCTCTGCAGGAAATCTTTTTCCAAAGCGTTGGCGAGCATCCCCTCAGCTGCTAGCCGAACCTCATTGTCAGGGACAGTTCCACTGCAGAAACCCTCACTGTACTCGATCGGGTCACCATCGTCTGTCGAGGTCTGCTTGGCCAACTGTTCCAGTTGTGATCCCCAACTCACTGAGAATATCTTCACCCACGATAAATTAATCTATGTACACTTCAATCACTAGCACTTCGTTCGGTTTAAGTGGTCTCACAGGTCCAACCACAGTGTGCATCATGATCTGTAACAGCACCGACTCCTTTTGCCTAAATCGTGTGCTTACTTAATGTCTCGCATTCAATTGGTCTATTCTGTATAGTGGTATTCACAAGTCCACTCAACCTCTAAAGTTCATCAGGTTGCGAGCACTGATGCTGCTTTTCTCGGCGCCAGTACCGCGCAATAGGACATTAAAAATCTCTCTTCCAATTTGATAATCTTCTCTTGCTCCAAGATACAGTCCTTGATGCGCTTCAACCTTCACGCGTCAGCGTGGGGGTGCTTTGTGCCCTTATTTTTGTCACGACGCTCGTGCACCCTGAGTAAAGGTCATTCTTCTCATCATCTGTAGCAGTCGGACACCGCGTAAGCTAGTGGTCACCTTTGCACTTAGAGCAACCACCTGGTTGGAGGATTGAAAGGATTTGC
>NW_003303140.1:11385-14342 GCF_000142945.1 Phytophthora infestans T30-4 | reverse complement strand
TCCGGCTCTTTATCTCCACTCATGCGGAGACGCAGCTCCTTCGTGCCGTCCAAGTACCGCATGATCCTTTTCGCCAACTTCCAGTCGGCAACCGTCGGTCTGTGCGTGCGCCTCGACACCTTGTGCACCGCAAAGGCCACGTTCGGCCGCGTACAACGCGCAATCCACATCAGGCTGCCGACCAAGGACTGAAACTTCTTCACCGTCACCACCTCGTCTCCTCCTGAGACAGGTAAAGCCGCGCCCTCAGACGCTTAAGCTTCGTTCCATTCCACTCCGATCGGTGTACGCACGCCGTGCACCTTCTTCATGCTGTGCGCTTTCAACATGTCGATGATCGTCACCTCTTAGTCCAAGTCATAGCCCTCCGACTCCGTGTAGCTAACCCTCATGCCCAAGAACTTACTTGCTTCCCCTAGATCCTTCACGGACAGCACGGACAGCTCCTGAAAGAACGAGTTCGCTTCCTTCTGCTCCGTGCCCGTAACCAACAGGTCGTCCACGTAGACGCCCACAACCAGTAAAGCCTTCCTCGTCTCCTAAAGTATAGACACATGTCGGTAAGGCTCTGTTCGAAACCGATCTCCACCATCTTCTTGTGCAACAACTTGCTCCACAGTCGTCCAGCTTGCTTGAGCTCATACAGAGCCTTCCTTAGCTCGAGTACCAGTTCACCGTCATCCGTGACGCCAAGCTGTTTCTTCAGCTCCTCCGGGATGGTCATCCTCTGGGGCAAGTGGATGTAGATGTCCAACTCGGCCTCCTTGTCCGCCTTCACATAGGCGTTGGGCACGTCCCCGTGCTTGGCCGGGACCCGCCACTTTCTGGCCAGCGCGAATATCAGTTTGACACTGGTCATGTCAATGACAGCCGCGAAGGTGATGCTATAGCTAACGCCGAATTCCTGTTCGTTCCCACAGGCTACGCGTCGCACTTTCAGGCGCTCCATGGCCCCTTCGGCATCTTTTCTGGTTTTGAATACCCATTTTGTGTGAAGTACGCGCACCCCACGGGACAACCGCACCAGCTTCCACACCCCATTCGCCTCCAGAGCCCTCAGCGCTTCGCCCATTGCCTTCACCCACTGATCCCTGTGACGACTACGCATAGCCTCGCGATAGCTCCTTGGATCCACCTCCAGCACGTTGTTCACGACATCCTTGTCAGCCTCCTCCTGCTGTGATGATTCGCCCGTCTTCGCAGCCTCTCGCTTGCCTACCGACCGCGTTACATGTTCCAGGCCTTCTTCATTATTCTCTTGTTGGACTTGTGAGCGTTACCAGTCGGGACTTCGCCTGTCGTCTTAGCACTGGCCGCGTTCGCAGCCACACTTTCTGCACTTGTTTCAGCCCTCAGGCCTACAGCCGTTTCCTCGGTCTCTCCCGTATCGTCGTGAAGGTACAGCCTCTGCACGTTCTCGTTCTGTTTCTTGTCCAGCGTCTCAATGATCCTAACAGGTTGTGTGGTGATGACCACCTTGTCCTTCGGCAGGTAAATGCGGTACCCCTTGGTCTCTTCACCGATCCCCACGATCATTCCCTGCTGCGCACGCTGCGCGAAGTTCTTCTTTCTCGGGTTCCTGTAGACCGTGCAGGGCAACTCGAACACGACGATCTCCCCCAACTGGGGCGTCTGCTTCGTCAGCATCTTGATCGTGGACGCGCGACCGGGATTTGAGTTGGTCGGCGCTCGGTTCAGTTTGTACGCGGCGTACTGCACCGCGTCGCCCCAGAAATTGAGCGGCAGGCCACACGCAAATATCATGCAGCGCGCCATGTTCATGATCGTCCTATGCATCCGTTCCGCCTTCCCGTTGGAGGCCTGATTACGCGCCTCGCTGCTCTGACGGTCCACTCTTGTGTTCTTGCAGAAATGTCAACGTTCTGGTACTCGCCGCCCGAGTCTGTGCGCAAGACGTGGATTCGGCAGTCAAACCGCTTCTCAAGAAACGTCAGGAAGTGCTCGAACTGCTTGGCTGCCGCATCCTTTGTCTTCTCCAAGAAGATTCGGCAGTAGTTTGTCTTGTGGTCGACGAAGCTCACGAGGTATCTATTTTGCAGCCTGTCGCGCGGAGTCATGGGTCAGATCCAAGCAGATGACTCCACCGACTCTGTCGACTGGCGAGTGCTCCCCGGTGTCCTTCGAGGACTGTCGGCTCTTCGTTTGCTTGCCTTGGGCGCAGGTCAGGCAGTTGACTCGCTTGTTATCCGACAATGCGATGCCTGTGCTCGGGTCCTTTGCCAGTCTCTCCACCGCATCGTAGTTCAGGTGGCCTAACCGCCTATGGAACTCCACCAAAGCTCCCTCCTGCATATCTTCACCGTCTCGGCGCCTTTCTGGTCCAGGGCGGCCATGATCACCTCCGAGGGGAGTTCCCGTCTTCGCTCCACTGTACCTGCCACTACCAGCACGTTCCGCCGTAACATAACGTTGAATACCACACGACCACTGCTCCGATCGGCCACCACACGTCGTCCGTTCTTGCGCCCCAGTGTGCAGCCCTTCAGGTCAAGCTGGTCATACGATATTAGGTTGTGCACCACTCCCGCAGCGTAGTACACCTCAGTGAGCTTCACCGTTTGTTTAACGCCACACGCAGTGACGCACAGAGTGACAGATCCCTTCTTTGTGATGATTAGCGGGTCCCCGTTTGGCTGCAAACACTCGGCCTCGCAGTCCTCCACTTCGTCCAACCACGTCGCGTCGTTAGCTAGGTGTCTACTGGATCCGCTGTCCAGGATCCACACGCCGTCTGATTCGTCCACCGACTCACTCACCGCCAAGGTGATGTCGGGCTTCTTCCTGTCCCACCCGACCAACTCGGAGCACGCCGCACGCAGGTGGCCCACCGCACCGCACTCGTGACATTTCCTGGTCTCCTTTCGGTGCTCTGCCACCGCACTCACGACTTCCCTGCCAAGGTTCTTGTGTTTTGCAGGTTCCAGCTCCCAGGACTG
>NW_003303140.1:5444-10065 GCF_000142945.1 Phytophthora infestans T30-4 | reverse complement strand
CGCAAAAGATAGAGTGAGATTGTATCCACAATTACCAGCCACTAATTTAACTGACCATCACTCCTACAGGTCGCAGCTGACGGCGCACACCAGATCCTGGTCCAGATCCTCCTTCTTCAACAGCTATCTGTATTGCACTCTGAGCATGTGGTACAATAGAACACCGCCTTCTTCTTGCATATCTTGCAGCGTCGTTGTGCTCGTTGCGGTGTCTTCTTCAACCGTTGGTATTGAGGGCGGTCTCCTAAGAAAGCAGCGTGTGAGCAGGAACGCTGGTGTCATTCATATCACCATCAGCATTACCATCTCTCCTTACTCGGCCTGTCAGATCGTCATTGAAAATTAACTGGTGCGCCAATCGGGAAGACTTGCCCTCTACGCGATCTCCTGGAGTAAGTGGCGGCTGCATTACGTGTCCGTTTGCTTTGCTTCGAAACAAAAGCTGCCCTTCGGCTATCAAAAGAACCAATCGCAGGGCTCAAATGAATAGCCAATTAATGACGTACGAGCTGGAAGCTCTGACCCACCGGTAGGACAATCGTCCTACCCGTAGGACGATTTGAGAGCTAAGGTTCCTTAGCTCTCAGCCTCAGCTCTTTAAAGCACCATATTGATGTGCACATTCTCTTTCGGACCGGAGGTTATAATACCGGTAGTACTTCTCTGGTTCGCTAAACTATTAGCAGTTATTACACTCCTGGACACAATTATACGGCCACCTCGTCGAGTGCCCATAACTCAGTCAATTTTTACTATTTGACGGTGCAGTTTTCACTCAAGTTGCAAAACTTGCTTCAAAAGCAAGGATGTGCTAACGCTCGCGTTTTTGCACTTTATAAAGAGGCTCACATACAAAAAAGAGATTTGTCAAGCTGGACACATTTTACTGCTATCATCGGCCCAATACAAAAACCTTTATAAAATAAAACATGTGTCATTTTGGCTGACTGGAAATTTGTATGTGCTAAGTTTCTGTGGGCGATTAAATGGACTCTAGGGATCAAGAGCTCAAAGTAGTTGCATGGGGGTGTACACAAAAATATTATATATAACGTGCTACACTCGCCCCTCGGCTTCATCGATATTAATGGAGAATAAGCCAACAAATGGACTCTTGGGTTTCAACGACAGATGCATCCCCCCTCTCCCCTTAGCTTAACCCCTTAGTTCCCAGGCTTTATTACGAGGGTATATTTTTACTCCGTCCCATAAACAGTAATATGAGAATTTGTAAGAGTTCCCTTCTAATTTCGAATTTTGACGTGCGGGTTGGGGCGGTGTATAAAATATACATGAGGGTATAGTGCCGGCATCTCCAACTTAAAGGGAGCTTATGTAAGCGATTGAGATCTGCTTACCAGTTTATGCTTGAAAAAAAAAATAAGCAGTGACCTTTTTATCTATATCCCGTTTTTTGTGGCATTGCACACGGCCAGCAGCAGTGATTTCATTTATTATAGCCAATGAAAGAAATATAAACATGTGGTATCAATTGATTGCATTGGACATAGCCACCCTCCTGGCCACAACCCATTGCTTACACCTCCATGCACCTCTGATCACCTGGACACGCTGTCAGCCTCGATTTCGGAGACGTCGCCTTCACTCCCAGCAGTACTCTCGCCAACTCCGCTGCCGCCGCCATCTCCCCCGCTGTCGTCGTCGTCACCACCAGCGTTGGCAGTAGTAGAGCCTTGCGCTCGTCGCCTAGGCTTCTTTCCCGGTCGTGTTGCCGGCGGGCGCTCTCGTGTTTTGTGTCCCTCGAGCAGTGTCCTCGGAATGTTGCTCCCATTATTCCACTCTAGGTGCCATATACGAAAGCAGGTATCTCTGCCCTCGCGGCCCACATTGCACAGATATTTACTACAGCCACCACAAGTTGCATTAGCGTAGCAATCCATACCACAAGCAATATCACCCACCGTTTGTTCCCGTTTGAACATTCCGGGCAGCAATACTTGGTGAATTTGCGCGGCTTGACCTTGTACACAGCGCACACCTTACAGGAGCGCTGGCGGCGTTTCACCCCCTGTTCACACTGGACTGCATCCGGATTCGCTTCCAGCCTGTGGTCGCCTTCCACTGAATCCGTAGTATTCTCAGTGCGCGGACGCGACCCCTGTTCCCCTCTGGTTGGAGACGCTGCTGTGCGTTCCTGAGCGGTTGCTGTTCTCTAAAGTTGCGGCATCATAAAATAAGTTAGTGTTATGCTGGATAACCAGAACCTTGCTCACCCTTGTGTTAAATGCGATTCGACATAAACTTACCTCGATCACCTCGAGCGTTTCGGTCGAGTCGATAGCGAGCAGCTGCTCCATCAACGTTTCCATAAACGCAAAGTGTCGTGGAGGACGTTGGTCGTTTTTCTTCCGGAAGTGTCGATACACGATGAAGGCGTTTACGACCGCCATGTCGAACAGCCCGAGAAAGAGTGTTTTATAGTACTTTCGCGTCTTGTAGGAGAGCTGGACGCTATATCGCTGCATCCTCAGCTGGTCATGGACGTCTACACCGTTCATCCAGCGGTGATAGTCCCGCACCAATTCTGGAGCTGGGACGGGCTTCATTTCACCGTTGACACGACGCACTACAGTACATAAGCATTAGTATGGATGTTAGAGCCTTCAAAATACTTAGAATCATACTCACTACCCCAGGCTTCGGCTGCCACCAGAGGACAGCATGTGCACTGGGGTTCGGTCCATACACATGACGGCTGTCAGCTGCGGAAAGCGCTTGTTTTCGGCCAACTTGGTGGTACCCTGTGCTGGGATGGTAACCTTTTTCTTATTGACGGTCTTCGTTTTCATCTTCGTGACCACGTCTTTCGCAAATCCAGAGCGATCCACAGAGATCGTTCCGGCCAGGTACATTCGCCGGTGTAGGAGCTCCAGTGCCAGCTTTACAGAGGTATAGAAGCGGTCGGTAATGACCAGTCTCCAAGGCGAAGTAGTGGACAGATGATAGAGGGCGTTCATGTTTCGGAGCACCGCCGCTTCGCCTGTGTTGTTGTCCTTAGGCACTGGGGTTTGTAGATGCGCCTTGGCACCGCAATATACTTCAATTCTAGTGAAAACCAGGAAAAAAACGGTATGTTAGCTAAATGATGGATGGCCAGCGAGATTTGATGCCTTATGTTTGACATCAGACAACATATAGACTTTAACCAAAAAAAAATGATGGCGAGTTCAAACTCGCCATCATTTTTTGACGCACCTCATGCAGTACGCAGTTTTGGCACAGGCTGCAACGAACACCTTCGTCCCCCATTTGTGGGGTTTATCCTTGTTGAACTGGCGAGTTGGATTGTACCGGGAACGGGACGGCAACGTAGCTTCGTCGAAGCTTATAACAGGGGGCGCTTGGTATCCTCGGGCGAAAGTTCGTTGTAGCACGTCAATAACAGGCCGTATTTTCCATGCTCGGTCGAGCCGTGCCTGGGGTGACTTGTTATTCGAGAAGTGAAGGTAGCCCATTATGTGAAAGAAACTGTCCAAATCGATTCGCTGGCAGTGCGCCAACCCTTTTTAGAGACCAATGAGCCGCAATGTCCTTCCGGATAGGTGGCAGCATCCGTGCAATCAACAGGGCCATCACTCGTAGCACCTCCCAGGCTTCAATGTCCGCTACGCCAGCTATACGCCGCTTGATATCAGCAAGCTCTTCTATTTCTCCTCCAGCCCGCCGTTGTTGGGACCGAATCGCCCGTGCACGCTGTGGAATGGATTGGGAATGATATTGAGTGCTTTCAATCGCAATCTGACGCCAGAGCTCGGGCGGCATAAAGTAAAACAGCAAAGCCAACGGGTCTTCTGCAACTGCAAGAACACTCGTTGATGGTCCATACGGTCCATCGTACAGGTCCTTGTACGTGGGGTCTGCACCAAACTTAGCAGGATCTGACATCAACAGAGCCATCATTATGTTAGTCCTTCTGTTGGATGTCCCGGTCCGCACACACATTTATGTTGGACTTGGCCACCATAGCGTACCGTACTCCCACCCGGTACTTTTCATTGCCTTGATAGCTTCACTGTCCTTTGCTACTGACGACCACGCAGACGCAGGAAGCTCATCTTGTTCTTCATCGGTATCCTCGTCGGTCAGCTCTCCAATTCCCCAGTCCGCAACCCAGGTGCAGTCATCATCTTCCGCATCGTCTTCATCTTCAGCCTCTTCATGCAGATCTTCATCCTCATCTGAGTTGAGACCGGTGCACGTTTGAGCTCCCGAGTCCATCATGTTGGGGTCTCGTCGACAAAGCACGTTGGTATCGCTGTTGTCGCCTCTGGGTTATCGTCTTCGGGACCACTGGATTGAGCCTGCATTCAAAACCAGTGACGTCTTATGTTAGTCTTGTGTTGAATACCCTTCGTCAGCACAATCGTTATGATGGATACATAAACATAACGTACCGAATCGTCTTCTCCTTCCTCGCTCTCATCGTGAAGGATACGTCGGCGGCGCTTCCTTGATGATCTGGTACTAGCGCGCTTTCTCTTCGCGATGGTGGACGATTGGAGTTCTGGGCTTGTCCGGATAGAAGGGGCTGCCTCACTGGTCTCCTCAACCTCGACTTGGGATATAATCCCGGCAACTGCTGCTTCTACGTCCGCAGCTA
>NW_003303140.1:0-4303 GCF_000142945.1 Phytophthora infestans T30-4 | reverse complement strand
ACTAAGTATTGCAAAAGGTTTTTGCATATATAAAAAGTTTTGGAAGGAAGATGGTGCAGAAATAAGTTATTCCGTACAAAAATGAATCAGTTGATTTTGTTTTTTATCAACATCTGGTTAAACTACGCTAACTAAAATAATGGTATTTTTCAAATTCTCGGCAATTAAACCAAACAAAAGAAATAAGTTTATTATTGGCTCAAAAGGTTATTTTATCGTGCACTACCCGCCACGAGTAGCTTAATGGGTGGTTATCGTGGTGCTTGGACGCGTGTGAAAGGCAAAGTTTTCTAGGGATCCACTGTGCTTTGAGGAGCCGTCTAGGCTCTGATATGATAGAAGAACAGGTCGCTATTGCGTATAACGCTGTCGTCGCAAGGACGAACTTGTCGTCCGAAATACAGTCTTTTGAGGAGCGAATGGTCTTCAAAATACTCAAGATAGCTGAGCATATTGGATGGTGTAATCCGAGATGAGGCACCAACAGACGAGGATACCGGAAGTTGCCGACGATCATTTCAGTGACCTAACGTAACATCTAACGGAAGCTGAGCTGACAGAGCATGAGATGGTTCGACAGTAGTGGGAATTATGATTAGTAGCGATAGTGATTTGCATATCCCGATCTTAAAAATATAGAAAAGTAATATCCTAGTAGTTTGCCTGACGGCAATATCACTATCACTACTAATAGCACTACTATAACCACTACTACTAAACTAAATGGCTACTAAATCCGATGCTTGCTCGGATTTAGTAGCCATTTAGTTTATAGTTAGTTGAAGAATCAGCTGCCGCTGGGCACATTCGCTATCGGTCCTAGTGCGCAGACGACTCATGACGAAGGATCCAGGCGAAAACCTCTTTCTTTAAAGGCAGATAAATACTACGGCCGAACCACACACGAGCTAATTTTGTGACCGAAGGGAATAACTTCTGTCATGTCTCGATGTACCAGCGGCACACATCGACATGCTGTCATAAGTGTTTCACTTTCCCTGCACGCTGACCGTTTTATTTGTACCGGTGAGTTTTGTTATCACCTTCTCCCACTCGTTCTCATCAGGAAGCGGCTTCTTCATCACTTCCTCCCACTCAACTCGATAGTTCAGCCACTTATCTAGCTCCTTAAACTCCGCCGCTAAAAACGCAGAGACGTCACATTCAAAGGTGTCATAGTGGATGTCGAGAATGTCGTTGTATGTCTCGTTGGATGGTAGCGTCACGTTTTGATCCTCCGTATGAGTATGCACCATTTCACGGAACGCCGCAGTGTCGAAGTATTGTACGGCTAGTCTAAGTACACATAAGTTTGTGCACTATGTTCCACACTGTTTCGTACGAATTCGCCGGAATACATGTATAATCTCTTTTGGTACTCTATCCAGGGCTTCGTGGTTATCATCGATCTCCTTTTCACCCTGTGCACAGCTGATTACGGCGGCTTGACTAAATGTGGACAAGCTGCTGGGCGTATACTCCTCCACGTCAGCGTCCTCTTCGTAGAAGACCTTCTTCACGCACTTGATGCTGTAGGGCATACTCCCATTCAGTTTAGCACTAAAGTAGCGTTTATGGAGCTCATCGTACAAAGTCACCTGTTGCGGAGGTCAGTGTCCTTTGTGCGCAGCTCGTTACTGCACAATGATGGACAAGGCGACGTCACACACAGCACGGTGATGTCTCCGGCGCGTCTTGCCTGCACCATTCGTTTTTGCACACCGCAGCAGTTGTGTCTTTTGTTATTCAAATCTAGAAATAAGGAGAAGGTAAAGGGGGCGTGCGACCTTGAAGGATTTTAAAGGGTTCGTGGCTTCCTCAGACAGTTCTATTAGTGCTAATATCACTACTAAGCTTCAGTTTTAGGACTACTAATAGATATAGCACTAGTGATGCCATTTTCTTAGTGCTCTAGTATAAGTAATATGCATATTACTACTGCTATCACTACTATTATCATTATGCGGAAGACTTCTTCCCTGAATGCTGCATTGACGTCTGTGGCGGCCCCCTCCCAGATTACCGATGACCTTCTGCTTACGGAGGCCACGGACAAACAAATACAAGCTGCACGCAAGTAAATAGATAGAAGTAGAAGTATTACAAATAGTTGAAGTTGGAATAGTAGTATAGCAAGAGCAACTGATATGAATACCGAGCAAACCAAAGAATAAAACTGGTTTTTAAAACGTTTTTTAATTATAAAAAACAAGCATACCGTTCGTATCAAATCTGCTCTTCACGACTGGGTAGTAAAGTTCCGGAGAGACGAAAGCAAATGGATCACGATATTCACTTGGTTCTGGAGCAGTCCTGCGATTGTTCTGTCAATTCTTGTTTTTCTCTCTAGAAGACGTTTTAGTTGATTCTAATTGGTCTCGATCCGGTTTGTTGTTGTGGTGCCTGCTGTAAAGTACTGCCCACGCCCATGGTTTAACCACATTTCACTACAACAGTCCAAGTTATCCGTGAAATACTCAAGTATTTTAGAGCAGGACTCCTTGGAAATATCAGGACATTCTCCGTTGCATAAGTTTTCAAATTCGTATCTCGCCCTATTGTAGGCAGCAGTTGTAGATCCGTACATCATCTTCCTGATTGAAATTTCCCCAGCATCTCGTTGGGTCCCGGAGAGACTGTTCTTCGATCCCTTCACGACCTTTTTACAGTTCGCCATTGTGTGAAATTGGCACAGCAGCAAGATCGCCTGGGGGAAACAATCCTTCAACACTCTTTCACTCTTTAAAGTCCTTATCGAAAACAAAAATCTCGATCTCTTCCCACTTTTTGTTCTTTCTCTTAAAGAAAGCTAGAATTGCCTCCATAATCGTCATCCTTTCATCCCAGCGCAATGAAGTCCAGAACTTGACCGCCGCGTCCCGTTGCACTTGTAACCAGGAGACTCCCTGCGTTATACAAAAAACCAAGAACATGAGTATAAGGTGCCAGTATAGCGATAAAGGTGCAGCATGGCGGGTAAAATCAACTCAATATTAAAACGGCTTCTTACCGAGATGAAATCCTAAATTGTTTGTACCATATGTCCAATCCATGCCAAGGCTTTCACCCCAACGCTCAAGAACTAGGTTCTGCACCGCAGTCTGGATCACAACTCCACTTGTCACGTCATTTTAAAGCCTAAGAATGAGAACCCCGTGGTCGTCCAAATTCGCTAGTGTATCCAGCATACAGGGAGCTTGTTGTCCGCTATAGTGCTTTTCAATACTCTGCGGACAATGTTGCGCGCTTGCTGTGGTGTTTCTTGGCGATCCAAGGTGCCTGGTAGAAACTCTTGTCCGATGAGACGCAGTGGGGGCATCAGAAAGAAGCCCAATTTGCTCAAATACTAGATGAAATTGATCCAGTACCAAAGTAGCTCGCGTAGATCGTCGCATCTGCGCGGTGATTGTGTGTCCAGGTCTAGGCAGTAATATTCTGCTAAGTGGTATTACGTTTCATCGTTACACATGCTAATGCTTACTCAGTTTCGCCAAACAACGCTCCCATCTTCATTACATCCTTCCTCTGCCACGCTCTTCACAGTAGCGGTAAAGCGAGCCTTGCATCCGGTGTATCGCTGACCCTTACTGTGAGATTTCTGCGGACAGCCGTGAGTGCAGCGAAACACCTTGTAGCTGTGCTCCATCTTTAGAGGAATTTGACGATCACTCAAACTACAAGATCATATCACCTCGTCAATGCAAATTAAAATAACGTATAAGAAAAAAAGACATACGTATTGTGTTTCCTCACGGTCCTAGTATCTCGGGCTCTGTACAACGGGAAATGATCGCGGCAGTATTCTCCCAAAAGATCACTAAGCTCCTTCCCCGACGAAAAAACAAGCATCGGCATCGGAGGTTTCTTGTTCACAACACCCACTCGAGCCATCGCCATCGACACTCGCTCTGGATAAGATTCAGTGCGTCGAACTCGGGGTGTGCGGTCGGCGCTCGGGTCTTGGAAGTGCACATCCACGCCTGGGTCCTGGTCACCACAATGCTCTTCGTTGCTTGATGGCAGAAACAAAGTCTCCGCGACGCTTTCTCCGCCGCTACCAGTCGTCTCCACGCAGGATCGACGTCTCCGACGCTTCTCTGGCCTTGTGACTCGCTGCGTCCGACTCTTTTTACGCTTGGACGCTTAATTACTTGGTCTATGATGTGGGCGTGGAGCTGAAACAAAGTTTAATCGCAATTAGTCGCATCATTTGCAATGTCTTCAAATCTAGCGCATAGAGGAGCGAACCTCGCCCATTGCGTCGTGCAGGGGTTCCATTTATTCGTAAAAAATGATCGATAAA
>NW_003303139.1:11405-12483 GCF_000142945.1 Phytophthora infestans T30-4 | reverse complement strand
AATGTATCTGTTTAACTATCTAGCATAGTTAAACCTAATCAAATGCATAACGTGTGGCTTTCGGCCAGCGTACTGAGAGACCTTGTTAACTCTCCAACTTATGTACTGAGAGTTTGTTAACTCTCCGGGTACTTCGTACCCCTGTGTGCTCCACACCATGTAACCCCGTTACATACCCTGTCCACAACAAGGAGCGCCTGGCAATGAAATATGCCCTTGTGAAGTTTCGTGTTCACCTTCTGGGCTCGCGGCCCTCCCTGATCTACACAGACCACGCATCCAGGAGAGGCGACCAATTCGCCTCACCTCTCCCAAAGGATGGCGATGTGGCTGTCCTTATTCGTGGAGTACAGCTTCCGCGTCGAGTACAAGCCGGGCAAGCTCAACGTGCTTGCGGACGCCCTCTCTCGGCGTCCTGATACGAGTTGGCCCACATCACACGGGTGACAACGGATCTATATGATCGGATACGCATGGCGTATCGGGACGATGAGGCTGTCGCGCCGATCGTTAAGTTCCTCACGGCAGGAACGAGCGCGAAGTCCGACTGGCTGTCGTCGCGACAGCGCTCACGGCTCCACCGATATGAGTTGAAGGATGACCTCCTCTACTACCGGGTGGATCCCAATGCACCTCCACGGGTGGTGGTACCCAACGACGAGGATCTGAAGTTCGATATCCTCGCGGAGGCGCACGACGCGCCCTCTAGTGGCCACTTGGGCCGCGAGAAGACCTTTCTGTCGGTCCTCCCTGGCCCTACTGAAGAGCTCACGTGAACAAGTAGGATAACCCCGATATGTTTAGACAAGTGAGACGAATATTAGCGAGAGAGAAGATACAAGATGATTCCTCTGGACTCTAAGAGAAACAGACCAGAAGCAGCTAGACATGTGCAATTCATATAGTGATTAACAAAATCGTAAGATAGTTCATCGCGACTGGGAAGATCAAGAACTGGGAATGTTGAGAAGCAATAGCCAGCTGTGTTACACCACATCCATAGTGCTGCGTACGCGACGCCTCCGCCGACACGGCCAGACTGCATAGCACACGCCGATTAGTTTTTTTTTATTGTTCT
>NW_003303139.1:9782-10889 GCF_000142945.1 Phytophthora infestans T30-4 | reverse complement strand
ACGGGAGAAGATCGGACTCGTCGACATCGAGTGATTCACGGAACCCCGAGGCTCTGGGGAGGAGTGTTGGACATTGATGTAAGAGCCAGCCAACGGCAGGTGACCGGAAGCCAGACCCCCAAGGACCTTTACGCAAGTGTCGAGTCGACGTACGACATTTTGACTTGGTTTCACTATTGGGACCAATTAGATTGAGTGTAGGCGCGTGTCTTTTCAGGTTATTGTGTAGTGTGCATGTAGAATCCAACTAAAACTCCTTTGAATATATTTCTCACTGTCACTTCAACCTTCTGCCGAGCAAGTGCCAAACCAACATCTGCCTCGACCCACACCTCACCGGCCTTGACAGCTCCGCTTACAGACTTTTTATAGTAATTAAGATCTACTATGAAATTGTTATTTTTGCACAATACTTAGCCGTCTTAAGTGTAAGAAAACTGAATATAGCTAGATATTCTAAAAAACAAATTCTAGGAGGAGTAAAGTGAGCTATATTTTTGTTACGTACGCCAAGTTTCTATCAGTTTATACCCATGCTAAACCTTTACTGCCGAGTGACACCTGTGAAGTTTGTACGAAACGGTAGGAAAATACGACATTCTCATTCGAAATTTGTATCATATCGATACCTACTATTGGTGTGTGACATAATTTTAATTTTAAAGTAATCCCTTAGGGCGGTAGGTACTACAGTACTACTCGTTGCACTACCAGGATTAATAGTACTAGTATTATAGCACTTGCACGTATTAAATACTTGCATGTCATGCGACTTTGTTGTCGCACTTGTCGAGCAGCGACATTTTACAATTATCGCTGGCTGGCTTGCCAGTTTTTCGCTTGATACACTGGCACATTCGCCTTTGGCAACGCAGGCTTACCCAGAATCATGTCAGCGGCCTTCTCGGCGATTATGATAACAGGCGCATTTGTGTTGCCGCTCACAATATTAGGCATGATAGAAGCGTCCACAACGCGAAGACCCTCCAGTCCATGGACACGAGTCTGAGGATCCACAACAGAGTTCTCATCCACGCCCATGCGAGCCGTACACGACACGTGGAACTCCGTGGCCGCGTATTTACGGGCCCACGCGTCGATCTGTTC
>NW_003303139.1:0-9682 GCF_000142945.1 Phytophthora infestans T30-4 | reverse complement strand
ATGAAAGAGTTTCAGGTCCTACAGGCACCGAGCCGCCTCCAAGTTGTCAACAAACAACTGTTCTTTCTGAACAAGAGTACGCTCGTAAATACCCCTAGAGGTGTGGCCGCCAACAAGACCGCGAGGAGCAACGAGAAGCTCCAGGAAGAGGTCAGCCCCAGAGATCTCCTCGGGAGGCCAATACTTTCGCGAGTTGATGGCAGCTCCCTGGTTGACGGGTGCCACCACCGAGCCCCACGCACACGCTGGGCAGCTTGGAAGTCCTCCTGCTGCTGGCTTAGTGCTCTTGGCTTGTGCCTTTGCGGCAGCAGCCTTGGAGCGTGTCTTGGCACCGCTCTTTGCAGTGTCACGAGGCATGGTAAACGGTCGAGGTGGAGACCAAGAAGAAGAGCGCACAGACTGCTTCTCGAGGATCTAACTGTGAAGTGAGCCTCCGCAGAGCTCGCACGGCCAAGTCGATGATTTTCGACTTTGAAAATGAGAGTTTGTGACGAACACTTCTTCATTCTGATTGGTCGGTAAACCGAGCCTAAGTGGGGGAAGATGTAACGGGGTACGTATGCCTAAGTGTACCCCTGGTTACATGAAGTGTGCCACGTCACACTTCAAAAGTATGACACGTCATACTTCGGGATAATTGGTACAAGGTACCAAGGTCGTCCAAAGCCAACCATTGGTTGATGACATTGCATTTCTATAGGTGAACTCTAGTTTGTACTAAACCCAAGCTTTGTCTACCTATAAATAAACTCAGCTTACATTCTACCTTAAATAGGTCACTTCGTTCCCTTTTCGATAAAAGGGGACCTGTGAACTGCCGTTCACTGAGCGTGTGTATACTCTCGGAAGCAAACTTCCTCTAGCGCAAGGTGCTGTGTGACCCCGTCACAAGCGCCTTGAAGCAATGTTACGGCCTGATGAGAACAAGATTCTGGCCCACGGAACGTCTGCGTTTACCAAGGCAGGTGTCCCGATGCCAAACCATCACCATCGTCAATAACAGTTCAGAAGCAGCAACACTTCCTCATTAACGCTCTCTCCAGTCCGGGCTATCTGAAGTGGAGCGCAGACTTGGACTCTCTCTTGGGGATACGATCACGATCCGACTCTCGAGAGGTCAAAACGAACAAGACCCCAGGCCGAACAAAGCGTTTCGAGGAGATCATTACTTCAGAGAGGTTCAGGTAGTCTACCCGCGTTGGCGTGGATTGACTACTAGTACTACCAAGTGTGACGGTGTCACACAGCACCTTGCGCTAGAGGAAGTTGGCTTCCGAGAGTATACAAACTCTCAGTAAACGGCAGCTCACAGGTGCTCTTTGCCTAAAGGGAGCGAAGTGACCGTTTTAACGTAGGTTGTAAACTGAGTATATTTATAGGTTGGCTAAGCTTGAGTTAAATATACAAACTATAAGTCATCCATATGAAAGCAATGCCATCAGCCAATGGCTGGCTTCGGACGACTCTGGTACCGTGTACCAAATATCCCGAAGTATGACGTGTCACACTTCATGTAACTAGGGGTCTACATACCCACGTTACAGTTATGAAACCGCGCCTAGTGGCCTGCAAATACGTTTTCGAGCTACAAAGCTCGCGAACGTACTGTACCCACTGCGGCCCAGTGTGGCAGGGCTATATAATCACTGACACCTGCGACGTTGGCCCCGATTATCGGCGATATGATTAACCCCTCTGATACCGCAAATGGAGTCTCTGAACGTGCAAACATTACGTCGTAACTTACGACGTCCTAATAACAGCATTATTGTATAGGGGCGCCCCTTTTGCCGTAGGATACATCGGCGATGGTGAATAAAGTTTTGAAGTGTTTGGTCTTCACATGTCGTATACTTACGACCTCTTCTAAACGCCAACGCATAGAGAAGTCTCAACTTACGACTTCTACTAAAGCCTGATTCAAGAAATGTACTACCCACGTACAAAATCAATTACATAAAACAACAACACTCGAGATACTACAATCAAACCCCCGTTTTATGGCGTTTTCAAACGTTAGCTACATACGCAGTTTCGCCCTCGTCATCAGCATCGTCCTCCTCTTCCCGCAACAACTCACGGCGTGTTTTCTTGCGCGCTCCAAACTTGGCCGGACGTCGAAACACAACTCGTTTCCCAAGTGACTCAGGAATTGATTTTCCACACTCAAATTCTTCATGCCAAATCTGGAAGCATGTTTTCGCGATTCCATTGTACTCACGCCGAGCTTTCGGGCAGAGGAAAAATTTGGCCTCGCCGCTGGAGCAGTCTTCACAGTAGAATGTCGTTTGGAAAGATTTTTTTCTTTCACCGCGAAGAAGTGCGCATACCTTACACGCACGCTGTCTACGCTTTTGAACGCCGAACACAATGACCAAGTCATCGTACTGTTTGTAGATGTGCTGTGGGAGGCGACGACGTTTTCGCCTGGAGGGAGCGGATGACTGTGGAGTTGCTATAGGATCCAAGTCGAAATCTTCGGGTTTTAACTGCAGGAGCTGGTTGTGGAGGACAGCCATCCACGCAGCACGAGACATTGGCGCAATTCTTGCGGCCCGGCATACCTCCTTGTGTGTGATAAAAGCATTCACGATTGCCAGATCTAGGAAGCCTAGAAATAAGGACTTGTAGTACTTTCGAAACCGATAAGCCATTTGAATTGAGAACGACTGCAGGCGGAGTTGATCATGAATATCAACTCCGCCCATCCACCGCTGATAATCGGTCACTAGCTTGGGACACTTTACAGTAATCGCCCCAATTTGTTTCACATTGCGCTGAATCGTATCCTCCTCCATCGATGCACCCGTGGCCAAATAATGGACTGGCTTTCTATCCCACCAGTGGCACGCAACCATTGTAGGTGCTGCCTCGCAGCGCGAGAGCGTAAAGGTTCCTCTCTCAACTCCACGAGGCCGCGTCCGACGGCCTTCAACGACTTGACGGTCAAATCCAATGCGATTCGTCATGATAGTTCCGACGACGTAGATAGACATACCGAGGAGCTGTAAAGCCAGCGCTACGGACGAATAATACCGATCGACAACGACCATTCGAAATCCACTAGAGCAGTCGCCAAGTAAAATTTTCATGTTGCGAATGACGGCAGCCGCACCCGTCTTGTTGTCGATAGTGGTGGATTCTCCGTCTGTTGATTCACGGGCTCCAACATAGACCTCAAACCTAAACCAGTAAGTTACGACGTTAGCTTTTCAGAATTGCTAGAGATGCCATAAGTTACGACTTTGAAAAAAGGATACTAACGCACCTGTGGCAGTAAGCTGTCTTTGTGTCGCAAACCATAAAAAGTTTGGTACCGTACCGATGAGGTTTATCTGACATAAACATCCGCGTAGTGTTCCGCCGAGACGTTGCTGGTAACACACCTTCATCGAACGAAAACACTGCCGGCAATGTCCAGCCAGATTGGAAGCGCTGCTGCAGGATATCGACGACCGGACGCAGTTTCCACAGTTTGTCTCGAGTGCGGGGTGCATTGTTGTTTGTGAGGTGTAGATCACGTAGGATAGCTGTACATCGGTTGCGTGGCATATATTTGCCAAAGGTACCAGCAGGTAAAGCTCCGTCACACGCAATCGCCCAGTGCTTCGAAAACCGTTGCTTGTGGGGGCACAACATGTGCGCAACAAGCAGCCCGATCACGTGCAAGATTTCGCAGGTATCGTACGCCTTCGCAGCGCTCAAACGCCGTCGTATCTGCAAAAGTGTTTCTGGTGACGCGATACGGTTGTTACGCCTCTGGCTTGAGCGTATTTTCTTGGCTTCTGAGTCAATGTTTTGGGCTCGATAGCGGTTGGTTTCAGTCGCGATGTCGACCCACAACTGCTTAGGCATGAAGTAGAACAGCAACCCTAGTGGTGTAGTTGCCATTTCCCGTAGCTCGTGCGTAGGAGTTTCTTCGTCACTTGAAAGCCCCTGGTAGCTCGGTCTACCACTTTCGAACAGAGAGGACGGTTCACTCCACTTCGTCAGGCGCAAAGCATCCTTGTCTATGTTGGCAATGGAAAGGAGTCCCACCAAGAGAAGCTACAAATGCCTCGTCAACTAGTTTCAGCTCATCATCCGGAAGTTCGTCGTCGTCTTCAACATGTTCTCTGCGCTCTACCACATCGTCCTCTTCACAGTCATCACCACCATCATCGCTGGTGCTAGATTCCATACACTCGAAGTCATCGGAGTGTTCGTCTTCTTGTAGTACATTCACATCGTCCGCTCTAACGTGGACAGCGGGTGGAGACGTATCCACACGTTCCACATCATCCTGCTTGCTCTCGTTGTCCGAGAACTGGACATGTCCTTATGATTCAGCTTCCGACAGCATTCGCTGGAACGCACCAACAACGACATCTTCGTCTGATAACCCGATCTGACCAGGTAACTGTTGCGCTATGTCCGCAGCCGGTGCAGCCACTCCTGTATCAGGCCCGGCATTCTCCTCGTTAGCATCACTGCTGCCGTCAAACAGGGCATCCAGCGTAGGCGCGGACAACATCAGAGAGCAGTCAATTTGAGAAGGACGGACGTTTTCATCTGACTCCTGTCCGTTGTCGTCACTGCTTTCGTCCAGATTGATCAGCCCAGACGAAATGGCATATCTAACAACCGCGTCCTCGCCTTTGAGCATGTTAACAGTTAGTACTTAGATATAAAACCCTTCCAAAGATTTGCTTACCAGTGAACATGTTTGTCCCTTCAACCAGCTCCTGCGAGTCACGATTTGGAGCGAAGTACATCCACTCCGTAGCAAGCCGCGTCGGTCTTTTCGACGTCCAGCCGACCGCGCGGAGCTGCCGCCAAAGATGCCTGAAGTCTACCGAACGCGCCACCGCAGCATCTTTTGTCACCGTACTCGTTCGCAACCTCGCCATCTATCCACTTGCGTGACAGAGCTCCAATTTCCAAATGAGCACGTCTGGAACCGTGGAGCCACTCATCACTGGGTACGGATCAGCATTTCCCGCATAACCCTTTCCACCGCCCGTTTTGTGCACATGCAAGTGTGACCTGTGTGACCTTATACCTTTTGGAGCAGAAATTACACTTGATTAAAGTAATGGAACATTTTTATCGAGCCATTTGCTATTGTTGGTGTTGCTAAAGTCGTATCTTACGACTTTGTAGTTTTGTGAAGTCGTAAGATACGACCTTGGTAACAGAGGGGTTAATACCACTTTATTTGAAATTTGTGCTGACGCAGTACCTACTTTTTCTGTGGATCACACATTTTATCCCTGAATTAAGCTTTAGCTGTCACTACTTAAGCAGCACTAGCAGGATAAGGGCTTTATAGCTACTTATACGAAGGGACTACCAGCAAAATCTCGAATAAAAGTAAATTTACTCCTGCGTCGTGTTGATGACAATACCCACGACTATACTTTCGAAACTAAGTCTGAAAGGCATAACATCACAGCTCAGTTCATATTGGAATGTCCTTAGCGAGACACAAATCATAGTAGTCGTTTTCAAAACAAACAACTGTCGAGAACAAAGCGTGTACCAGTCTTGATCACGACAATAACCTGTTTCGATGTGTACTTTGAAGTAAGTCAATTTTACACAGTTGCACCGCGTTTTTAGAATCAGCAATCGAACAAAAAGAAGTGTGCACATTAACGGCACTTACTTACTACGTAGAGCTTCGCACTCAGGCACGCTCGCGATACTTGAAGCTCCGAACTAGCTCGTATGCGACTTACACTGGGAGTGCTAATATAGTTTTTTTCTTCCTGTTTTCTTTTCGAGTTTTGATAGTTTTTTAAATGCCTTTCCGGGGGCTATATTGACTATCAATCGCCTCATCAATGATACAATGGGCGCACTACTGGACAGCTTACGCCTGGGTTCACTGGATAATTGGTATTCTTTCTTTGAACCCATTTTTTTAAATTAATCTATCTGGTCCACAGAAGTGTGTCGGCAGCACAACCTGCTTTTCTTGGTCCCTTTTGAACAGTTTCTAATTTTATTGTCGCCAAATTTGTTGAGATTCACTGGATAGTTGGTATTCTTTCTTTGAACCCATTTTTTTTAATTAATCTATCTGGTCCACAGAAGTGTGTCGGCAGCACAACCTGCTTTTCTTGGTCCCTTTTGAACAGTTTCTTTTTTATTTTGTCGCCAAATTTGTTGAGAGCACCTCCTACCGTACACTGCGCGCCAGGTTATTATAACCACCTACGTTTAGATCCGTAACTCAGTCAGTTTTACGAGTTGGCTAATGCTGTTTAGATAATATCTAATGACCACGCAAAACAAAATGATACTAACAGAGCTAAGTACGAAACGCGATTTAAGCACTCTAAACGAAAGCGGGGCGTCTCCTCGATCTCTTGAGCCCAGAGGTCGGAAATAACAATTGCAATTCAATAAATTATTGGGTTTTGCAATATAAATATGTAGTATTGGTAGTTGACCTTATCAACACAATATGGTATTGGACCAATTATTGACAATAAGTATGGCAAAAGGTTCCCTGGTAGGAACCGTCTAATTGTTTCGATATGACATCACCAATCAGATCTTATGACATCATTTTTCGTCGTTTACCACACCATCTCCACACCAACCTGAACCCTGTGGCTACGAGAGTGTCTGGTAAGCTACGATACGCGAGCCACAAATCAAACTTCACTTCATTTTTGAACTACGGCGGTCCTAAACAAGCAAATCGCCGCCTACGTCTTCACATCACTTGGTCAAGGGATGTTTCGCTGCAATATTTGCGGCAACGAGCGAAATCAAACTGGAGGGACGGTTACGCTAATCTCAAGTCGCATCTGGACGCGAAACATGCGGGGTATCACACTTCGTTGGAGAGCAGTTCGGGTCGCTCACTTCAATCGTACGGCTTATATCTGAAGAAACCAGCCATCTGTTCCAGTGGATTCAGTGGGTTATCATGAGGAACATGCCGATCCACGAAGTTGAAGACGCTCTCACAAGAGCCATGAGCAAGCTACGACCTGTTACTGTGAAGGCTATGAAGAAGTGTCTCGAAGACCTGGCAATCAAAGTCGGTCACAAGCTTAAGAAGGAATTGGGAACGCTCTTCGGCCTCATGTTTGATGGATGGTCACACGTTGGGGTGCACTATTTCGCGCTTTTCGCTGTTTACGAAGCAGATGGAAAGTTTCGCGTATCTCTCTTGGGTCTGCCCCCTCTGACAGAAGGATCTCAGACAGCAGGCGCACATGTACAACTGTTTGAAAATATCCTGGACGTTTATGACAAGACAAAGGACATGGTGGGCTGTCTGGTAGAAGACAACTGCAACAAGTTGGGCGTTCCTCTTGTTGAATGGGCAAGCCACCGACTCAACCTCGTTGTGAGCAAGTACCTGGCCCCTCATGAGTCGTTGCCCTCCGCTGTGAGCGACCTTATGGTCGAGCTATGCCACGAAAACAACTACGCTGAGCTTAAAAAGCACACCGAACTTCTTCCGGTAAAGCGGAGCGTGACTCGCCGGTCGTCCACGTTTACAATGGTGCAACAGTATATCCGAATCCGAACTGAGATCAAAAAGGTGGAGGCTGTTGAAGAGCTTATCCCGAGTGGCGCGAAGTACGGGAAAATACATGACCTCTTCGAATATATGAAGACGTTTGAAAGAATCTGTCTACGATTACAGCGAGACGAAACGGACATGGCCGATGTGCAAGTGATGTTTGACGCACTTGTAGCTGATTATCCTGTTATGGGAGAACGTCTGAGCGCAACAGCGAATATAGTGCACCAGCCGGGTTTTGAAACATCAATTGTGAAGGTCATTAATGGATATTTACTGTCTTCAGCGGAGGCCTTGGGAATAAAAAGATTAGAGGCATCACAATTGGCAGGTAAGAAGCGCAAAGAGAGAGAATAAGACTACGCTTCGAAGTTCCCAAAAGCAGAGAAAAGAAGTGCAGAGCGACGCCAAGCATGGCACAGTAAACACCTCTCGTAAAGATGATACTGGCAACTTCCAACATCGTTGAGCGGCTATTTTCCCAGTGCAAGCTAGTATTGACACCACAGTGCCGCTCCATGGACCCCGCCAACTTTGAGCAGCTGGGCTTCCTTCGTGCTAGATGTAAGATGTGGGACGTTAAAACGGTAGCGGATGTGACCAAGGTACAAAGCGAGTAAACAGTCTGCTTGATTTGCTCTAACATCACTATATACACCTTTTATTCGTTGTGGACTCTAACATTCTTAAACTAAATCTTTATGGAGTGATTTACATTTCGGTTTTAGATCATAACAATGTAAAACGGTATGTTGGCTACGTATTAAGCTTGCGTTTGAGCAGAGAACCTAAATATTGACCGAGTAGTAGCGATTTACGTAACATCATTTCCCATGCTCTAACATATATATTGTCTTATCCCACCTATCAATTTAATAAATTTGGATACCGTGCCATAATTTAGCTGGAATAATAGCACAAATTATTAGTTGTTACATCATTTCGATGAATCACTTATAAACAAATATTCTAACAAGATGCCCAGTCAAGAAAACTATTCTTGACTCACCATCTTGTCGAGAATAATCACCTCATATCATGAAGGTGATGTGTCGTCCTCTAGATAAGAATTGTAGGCCCAGCCGCTGTCTGACATAGTGCACTTGTGAAGCAGCAACTACATTTCCAGACTTGCCGGCAATGCCACGTAAAAGCAAACGAAACACGCAACTCCGCGCACTTGCTAACGCCAAACGAAATAAAAGATGAAAAAGGCAAGTCTACCTGACAGCCTGGAGCAACGTTTGCAGGAGCCGGAGAAGGAACCAGCTGAATTGCCCTGGTGCCGGCCTTTCTTGGAGGCTCTGCAGGATAACACGGACTCAGAAGATGAAACTTCAGAATTCGAAGATGGCCCCGACTTATATGTTGCTAATAGACTATACGCTAAGAAAACTAGTCAAGACGGGCAATACTACTTTTTAGTTTCGTGGGTGATTTTCAAGAACTAACCTGGCAGCCTTCGTCAGACCTACCACAGAACATGATAGCGACGTTTAGTGATGAGGAGCTTGGCGTAGCTTGGCCAGTCGACTGTCGGGCCAGCATACTCACGGGGATCATGGCTGGTGCAAGAGTACACGGAAGGGCAAGACATGGCTAAATATTGTTCCAATATATTTAAATTGCGGCAATTTTTAATATTAGGAGTGCTCATATTCGAAATTGTTTTGCGGTAAAACTTTGCCATCAATACAATACAGTATTGTAATTTTCGACCTCTGCTTGAGCCCTTTTAAGCTACATAATGCTTAAACCTGAAGAAGTTGTGGTCGCTAAAAAAAAAATTCTTCATTTATGGGCCCTCGAAATGACGATACATTTAGGCGTGTTGTGAGCTCAATTTTGTTTTCGATTTTAGAGATTCAAGGGTTATTTAATCCCCCTTGTTAAAAGCAATTGAATAAGGGTACTTTTATAGTTTTTATGGAGGTTTACACTAAATGTCAGGGTTTCGACTAAGTTCGAAAATTAAATGGCCCTTGATAACATTAAATGGTTCATGAGTATCATTTTGTTTGACACAATCTCATATATTGTTTATATCGCCAAACACAGTTTGGGACTTGTTTTATCGCGTGGGGTATCGCAGTTTAGAGACGGGCTCGTATACAAGCGACCGTATTGGTCGTTGTGACCATTATTATGGCCACC
>NW_003303138.1:13977-15782 GCF_000142945.1 Phytophthora infestans T30-4 | reverse complement strand
GTGCCGCGTCGTGGTGGTACACCGTCGGTTGAGCCAATGCCTCACCAAGTGTTGTCTGGTGGTCGCCCTACGGTTCCGGCTTCGTCCACCTTGCCACCGTGGGTTCTTCCGTATGTGGACATGGCGTTTACTGACGCAGGCGCCAAGAAGTGTTTCGGGCGACTCTTGAGCTTAACCCTTCCCGAACCAGCTGGTGGGGTGACCGTGCTTACAACGTTGGAGGGTCTCCAAGCGTTCTTTCATTACTCGCATCCTGATCACCCGTACCAGCAACTTCGGCAGCTCTATCCTCTTCAAGCCTGTCTCTTCGACACTGTCGGCTTCAATCCAAGCGTCCCCATCTCAAAGCGTGCTCCGATTGAAACCCGTCTCAAGATGATCTGGGCGAACCTTCGGGGTGACGGCGGTAAGCAAGGCGACCTCGGGTTCGCGTTGTGGGAGCGTCTCCACTGGCTTCCGTTGGCTGGTATTGAACGAGGTCTCGCTGAAGAAGCTAAAAAGGTTGGCCACGACAAGGAGCGCTTGAAGGAACTAAGAGCTCTGCTGAAGAAGCTCTTCAGCGAGCGTGACCGTCGTGCCGATCATCTTCGTAACAAGTACCGTGAGCAGTACATGGCGTGGAGTCGTGACTCGGTCTCCTCTGGTGCTTCCGGCGCGCCGTTCATTCGTCCCGAGTTGCTTTTGAAGCCGTCGAAGCCGTGGTACCCCATTGAAAACTTGTCGCTCGCACCTCGGACATCTGACTGGCTTTCCGAAGTTCCGTCTCTCGACGCTCGTCAGCCCTGGCGTACGGGATGGATGAATGCGCCGCATCAGCACCCGTACAACACCACGTACTTCCCGTGCCAGCTTAATCCGGAGATCTTCAATCCTCGTGGTACGCGCTTCGTGAATGTGTACCGAAGCGTGATTGTTGACCCGTCTCTCGATTCAACCGAACTTATTCCGACCTGGCGTTCGTTGTTTGACTCGCCACCGGGTACTCCACGTCCCGCTCTGGCTGCTGCTCCTGTTGAAGCTGGTACCGAGGATTCGCAGGGTCCGGCTTCAGCTCCAGCTGCCGAGGCTCCGGTTCCTGATGAAGAGGAGAAGGAGAGTGGTGACTCGACTGCGTTGGCACTCTTGGCCACCGCGGCCAGGCTCTTGGAATCGATTTGAATCCTCGCTGCACGTTCCACGACGTTCTTTAGCATCTCAGCTAACTGTTGAGGTGTCCCGCGTGACTTCGTTTTCAGTGGTCGCTCCCCGGTCGGCATTCATGTTTTCTTATTCTTAATCCACTTCCACAGCGTAATCATGTTCATGTTGTTCTTCAAATGCATATACAATTTTGTTGTTGCAGTAACGTTTTTCGTCTGTTACCACAGGCTGCATCGCCCTGTGGACAGTTCACACGTGATCCAGTCACGCTAGTCTTCGTCCGCCACTTGCGCCATCTGCAGCCGATTCTCGCTCTTCTTGGCTCGCAAATAGTCGTACAGCAGACCTCCACATGACACGTTGGATGATGGTTCCCAAGTTGTATCTTCATAGCCCACCCACTTGGCTTTGAACTCGCGTACAGCACGCTCTGTGCTCGTCGACAGTGGTGCTCTATCGTCGAGGATGGCCTCGACTTCATATTCACCGGGCAACTTGATCTGATTCCCAGCTGTCATCAGGCAATAGTTCCTCATCGGAGTCGAGTCTTGCTTCAATAGTCGCGTCTAGTACCGGCCGAGTGTTCGGGTGACTGGTGAGCTCGGTGACAGCCTTTGATCTCGACACATGACCTACTGGATAAGAAGCGATGACCCATTTCGGTC
>NW_003303138.1:9512-13408 GCF_000142945.1 Phytophthora infestans T30-4 | reverse complement strand
AATCTTGCTGTAGAAGGTCTTGCCGCGTACACCGTACTGACCCCATCACCGACTTCACCGAGCGTTTCTGCTGACATTAGCCTGTGGCCGATAGCTCAAAGTCGCTCGTGATCTTGACTGCATCATCTCTGCAAATGCTTGGAAAACCTCGCTCATGAAGCGTGGGTCGCGGTCGTGCCTTATTAATGATGGGGCTTTGAATCGTTGGTACACACATTCTTCGAGCACTTGGGCAACACTCAGTGCAGTCGTATCTGACATAGCCTTGGCAATAACGAATCCCGTAAACGAGCACTGAAATAGGAGCAACGCCGTGTTGCCCCTGCGAGATTTCGGTAGTGGGATCACAAAATCCATCGAGACGATCTGGAAAGGTCGTTCGGCTAGTACGTTGCCAGGCGAGTATCCACGAAGCTGTGGACGGCTTTTACTCGAGCTGCAATCTGGACAGGACTTCACATGCTTCTCCACGTCGGCGTACAAGCCGATCCAATAATAATCGGACTTAACGCGATGGAACGTTCTCACCACACCTTGATGTCCTCCTTCCAGCGAGTCGTGACAGCTGTGCAAGACCTCTTGAATCATCGTTGTTGGCACCACAAGCCGCAGCCTGGTCTCTTCTTGCCAACCGTGGTCGTACCGACGATTCAATCCAAGATAGTGAAGCACGCCGTCTTCTGATAACACGAACCGGTCAGCGTACTTCCAGGCATCTCGAGCTTCTTTGTAGCTCAGCTCTTCTGCTTGGCCCTGAAGCACCTTCTTGATGTTAAACCACTTCTGCTCCTCGTCTTGTGCCACCAGTATCCGTCTGCGTCGATCCCGCTGTATCGCTACCGGGTCAACATCTTCCGCATCGGGAAATGCCGCTGGTACAGTCTTGTGAGGATGGTCTGGTAAATCTTCGCCGAATGAACCTTCGGTGGACGTCTCTCGTCGTTCTTCATGCTGTTCCTGAGCTTTTGAGACCTCCTCCGAGTGTTCATCCGCAAACCTGACGCGTTTCTTAGCTTTCGTCTGTCGCCGAGTCATCACTGCCATATTACCATAATTGCACTTTGGTGAGCTGTAATCAACCACGAAATTTTCGAAAGTTTTCCACTTTGAAGACTCGCTGCCTGACAGTACATGTACTTGACGCTCTGCTCCACGTGACGAAGCATCTACTGAGTCTTCATCCGGTTCGTAGATCATTTCCTGGATGCGATTCAGCGACGCCAATTCCGACTTGCGAGTTTCGGCCAAGATGACCCGACTGACTTTTGATTCCAGCGCTTCAGTGGCTAACGAATCCGCGGCAGCGTTGTATTCTCGTACAACGTGAAGATATTTAAATGATCGAAGCTTGGCCGTGAGTTCCTTGTGAGTATTCAGGAGCGCTAGCAAAGTTTCCTTCCTGCATGCGATCACCCCTAGTGATTGTTGAATCGCGAGCCTTGAGTCACCAACGATGACTAAATCCTCGGCACCGTGCGCAATAGCAGCCTTGACATCGTTTATCATTCCTGTGTACTCTGCCTCATTCACCGTGGTGGCCGAGAGGTAAGCGTTTGCAGCAATCACTACCTTCCACTCAGGAAGGCTCCACAGCACCCATGAACAACTCCCGTAGCCACCGTACTTCTCTGTCTTCGCTAATCCGTCAAAAGACATGACGAATCCGCTGTAATTACGTGGGAAGCCTGGCGTACAGCAACGCGGGGTCCATTCGAATAGTCGGGGAACCCTTGTTTGGAGGTGCCACCGGTGCGAGCGAGTCTTCCAGGTCGACGAAGCTCGTGATGCTTGACTACAGTAGCTGCGCGAAGGCGACATCCTTCTCCTTCACGCGCTGCACCTTCAGGTGCCACTGCGATAGCAGCACTGCGAACTGGACCGCGCGTCCGAAGAGAGACTTCGACTTATGCACCCACTCTAACGTCGAGAATCGTGTATAGACATGTAGCGTCTTTCCTGCCAGCTGGACGTAACAGATCTTCAACAGCAGAAGTAACGCCAAAACTTCCTTCTCAGCAGGATGGTAGTTCATCTCGGCCTCCTTGAGCACCCGACCGAGGAACCGTATGGGGTGTAACTTGCCTTCATGTTCTTGCATTAGCGTAGTGCTCAACGCCCATTCATTCGCAAAGAGCATGACGTGAACTGCTTTCGACCGATCGAAGTGCCTGAGGATGGGTGAATGTGAAACACTCGTCTTCAATTTTTCGAAGGAACGACGTGCCACAGAAAGGCCACCTTCAACGGCAAAGTCTTCATCCTTGAGCTGGTACAGCGCCGCACCGTAGACCGCGTAGTCTTGAATGAAGCGGCTGTAGTAATTAACCGCTCCAAGAAACGACTGCATGCCCTTCTTGCTTGTTGGAAACGAAAGCTCGGTGATGGCCGCAAGCTTCTTGGGGTCAGCTCTGATACCTTCTAACGAAATTTATACGACAGAAAGTCTACCTTGGGTTGGCAGAAGATGCTCTTGGTGAAGCTAATGCTGATCCGACACTGTGCAAATCTTGCCAGCAATCGGTCCAGCGTCGCCAGGCAGCTGTCGAAATCCTCGCCACCGAAGCAAATGTCATCCACAAACGACCGTCGACCAAACACGGGTACCAGCGATGATTCGTCCGGTTCCCCGTTCGTAAACATGTCAGCGACGGGGCTGTTGACGAGTTGTAGTACAGGGTCGGTCTCTACCGGTGCTTCGCGGTCTGCCGCGAGCTTCGTTTGAAACGAACCCTCGGTGCTTGGCCCACGACGTGCCTTGGCCTGTTCTTCAGCTAAACGCATCTTCTCCGAGTATTCAAACCAACCTCCTTTAGGTTGAACGAACCCCCAGAGTGCGTTGTCAATCATACGCTGGTAGACCATCGGCGCGTTCTTTAATCCAAAGGGCATGCGCAACCACTCGAAGTGTCCAAGTGCGCATACAAACGCCGACATTTTACGTGCTCGCAAGGTCATCATGACCGCCCAGAAGCCGCTTGCTGCATCCAGCGAGCAGAACCATAGGTAGCGCTCGATATCGGTTAACAGGTCGTCGACTAGCGGCATTGCATACTCCATGATCGCGGTGATAGCATTCACCATTTTGTAATCAATGCAGAGCCGGATGTCCAGCCCGTTCTTTTTCATCACAATCACGATCGGCGATGCCCATGGACTGTCTGAAAAGACGATCAGTTTTGCACGCAATAAAGCGCGCAGCAGCTCGTACAGCTTGCCGAGAAATCGTAGCGGCACGCGCCGGGCACGCTGTTTAATTGGGGCGTGCCCCTGTGTGTCGATATCGCATACCGCACCGTAGGCTGGCGGCGGTAGTGCGTTACCACTAGCAATCAGGATGTGCTCGTGGTTCTTTAGCGTTGCGACCAGACGTTCTCGGCGATATGTCAACAGCTGAGGGTCAGCAACATTGAGCGCATTGTAGTATATAGTCGTGTTGATCTCTTCGGTCAGGTCCGGCAGGAGTGCCTGCTCCTTCGCGTAGTCTTCCAAGCCAATGTTGTTAACTGGGTGTTCGTAGAAATCATTTCTCGTACCCTCCGTTGCTTCATTTCCTTCGGTCGTTAACACTCGAGCAACCGAGATGTACGTTTCGTCCAACGTCGCTACGGATTCTTCCCTTGACTCAACATTGGCACCCGCTTTGATTTCAACAGTCGGTACTGAGTCCATCTCCTTCCCATCCTGGTTTCCCATCTCTGGGCCACCTGCCGAGTCGTTGTTCGCAATATTGAATGCGCAGGCAACCGACATATTGGGCTGTTAACTTTTTTTCAGCTCCTGATCGCCCGTTGTCTTGACAGTTCGGCATTCGCACCAATCTTGCAATGAACACTCGGTGCCGTATTCAACACCTTCAGCGCGATGCCTGCGTCTTTTGGGTCAACCACCGATGTCTC
>NW_003303138.1:6098-7582 GCF_000142945.1 Phytophthora infestans T30-4 | reverse complement strand
TAGCGGTTTTTTCGGAAGATGTGTTGGACCCTCCAGCACGTCCCGGCGCTCTATTTGATTATCAAGCGGCGAGAGTATTGGTCGTTTTCATCCAATGAGAAATCACCATCCGTATTATCGGGCTGAAAGTCGTTGTACTCATCTTGGACATCATCGTAAGCGTTCGGATCTTCGTTTGGATACTCGTTGCCCCCTTGAGCAGCTTCACGACCTTCTAATTCAGCTAGTAGGTCGTCCGCCGTGGCTTCAATGAGTGTCACTCTTGGTTTGTTGCGGCTGTCATCGCGGCGACGGTCATCACGCCGATTGTTGCGGGCGTACCCATCGTATCGGTACTCACTGTCACGCTTGGCCATCCTCTCCTTGCCCTTGAGAACATCTTCGATGATCTATGCGAGCTCGTGAATGTCGGCGACTCGAGCGTGGTAGAGACTCTCCGCCAGCTTGTCATCATCGCATGTTGCCAGGAACTGCTGTACGTGTTCTTTCGCGTCGCGACCACTCTTCTCGAAGTGTAAACGGGTGGTCCGAGCGTAGCCATTCAGCCTGTTTATGTAGTCTCACAGATGTTCATTACGTTCTCGCTTGGCGGAGTAGTAACGCGACAGTGCCGTCTGAGTGAACTGCGAGCAGTAGTAGCGGATGAACGCGTCACTCAACAGCTTCCACTTGCGCTTCGTCTTCTTTGGAAATTGACGGAACCAATGAATGGCTCCGTCCCGAAGCCTTAGCTCAAATGGAATGCACCATTTATTGGCATCTGTGTGGGTTCCAGTCCTTTCATAGACGAACCCACGAAGCCACTGCATACAGTTCTCGCTCTTGTTGCGAGAGCCTGAGAACGACGTGATGCGATCCAGCGATCGGTGCGAAGCCATTTCAATCCTCGGTGTCGGGTCCACGTCGCTCAGCGTCGCCAGCTCATTCATCTGACGCATCACCTCGACTTGAGGATCTTCCTCGTCGAATGTACGCACCAAAATGTCATCGTCACTGGACGAACCATCGCTGTCGACTTGACGACGTCCGACACCACCTTTGGGAGCTCGCGGACCACCTCGGCGACCGAACGAACCCTCGTTGCCAGCGTAAAGACGCTGCATACGGCTCTCCGAACGTGGCGTAACCATGTGCGAGTCTTGAAAGTACGGTGAAGCTTCGGTAGTGCCAAAGGCACCACGCTCAGCTCCACGCTTGGTCGGAGGAGTACGAACGAGTCGCTGGGGTGTCGGCGGCAGTGGAATCGTGGACGGATCTTCATCTTGAATCATCGGTCGACTCACCGGCTGCTTTCCGGCGTTAATGCCAACAGCGCCAAACGCCTTCCGAAGCTTCTTCTTCCATTTCTGGAAAGCAGCTCCGGCTTCATGTGGACTCCAATCTTGGAGCGACATCGTTGATGGGTACGTCTCGTTCTCGAAGCCTAGCGACAACAGTAGCGAAGCTGAACCTCGGCAACTTGGCTAGTCGAAACCGAGCTGGAA
>NW_003303138.1:0-4616 GCF_000142945.1 Phytophthora infestans T30-4 | reverse complement strand
GCGCCGGCTCGCGCCGACACTCATCTCGACGAAGCGCATCTCCGCCGCTCCGTTGGGATTACGAGAACTCGGGTCGTCGTTCTCGGTCGCGCTCGCGCGATCGCCAGCAGCGTCGTTCTCGATCACGTTCGCGTGGTCGTGTAAACTGGAGATCGCTTTCTCGGCCGCCGCGTGATTATTAACGGCGCTCTCCGGCGCAGGAAGACTGGAGTCGTACTCTTGGATCACATCTGGGACATCGCGAGGGAGACTCGCGCGGGGCTCCCACGTATCTTGGTCCGCCGGAAAGCCAAGCCATCGTACCCTATAGCGGCACGCGGCGGGAGCCGTGCGACTGGTGGACACATGGCGCTGCCCCGACCGACGGGGCGGGTCTTTGTGATCGACAATCTTCTCGACTATCCAGCGGATCTCGCCAGCTGGGACCGTCCCGCTGATACGACCGACGTTCTGGTTGGGAGCCGCGAAGAAGATCTCACGGGGAGCTTCTGGACGGCGTATCAGGAGGCGGAGGAGGCCCAGGACGCGGCTGCAAAGGCCGTGAGGACTGCGACTGAGACTCGTCAGTCGAATCGGGAATTCTTGGCGCGCGTGAGGCTTCGTGAGCGCGCGGTACATGGTAGTCTGCAGAGCGGGACGGTGGAGCAGGCGCCTGGTGTGAATGGCTCGGCGCGCGCGTCGGGCGGGGCGGCCGCTATATGCGCCGGCGGCTCAGGAGACTGAGTCGAAGAAGGAATCGTAGCGGGCAGGTATTGCTTGAGTCGTCCGACGTAGAACGTCGGATGTAGTCGCAGCGACGTGGGGATATCCCGTGTGTAAGCCTCGCCAATAACCTTAGTCACCGTAAATGGCCCAATAAAGCGCGGTGCGAGTTTACTCGCGCCGAGGTTGGTGACGGCAGAGTCTCTGATTCCTGAAGTCGACAGGAGCACTCGATCTCCTGTCGCGAACTTTACTGTGTGTTTGCGGCCGCGCTTGTCCGCGTTTTCCTTCTGCTTGTAGACCGCCATCTGCAGCGCGTCGCGGACGTATCGGGTGACTGCTTGATGCTGGAGGAAGAAGTCTGAGACAGCGGTGTTATCAGCCGGATGTGCCGGTTGCTTTGGCGCGTAGTTCGCTGATGGAGACACCGCGTTAGCGGTGCCAGGACTGATCAGGGCACGATTCGTCCACGAGGCGAGAGGGGACACTGCGTCGCGGGGAGTCGTCAGGGCCTTCCTGGCCTGGGCGTGTGTCACTGCGTTAACAGTCGCTGAAGATGAGGCTGCACTCGAGGAGGAGTCGGTAACCGGTATGGAAACCGGTTGAGGGTCCATTACCGGTGTTGGCGTAGAAGGCTTGTCGGCAACCGGTATGGTAACCGGTTGTGGGTTCAAAACCGGAGTTGTCACAAAGTGGTTGTCGCCTCTTTCACCCCCACCCAGAGTGGAGCCACACGGCGCCGTGGGACGGCCCACGGCGAGGAGAGCTGAAACGCGAGGGTGCCGAGCGTTGTTGACGAAGAAAGGGGTCAAGCCAGTCGACGCGTGAACCGCGTTGCTCAGCGCGAACTCAGCAAGCGGAAGGAACGAGCCCCAGCTCGTAAACGACGTCGCATAGCTGCGAAGTACGTCCTCAAGGACGCGATTAACTCGCTCGGTTTGGCCATCCGTCTCCGGATGAGCGGCCGTCGACATCAGCAGCTTTGTCCCTGATAGCTCGAAGAGCTTTGTCCAAAAAGCAGACGTGAACCGCGGATCGCGGTCCGAAACAATGGACTCGGGCATGCCATGATGACGGAAGACTGCATCCACGAAGTGCACCGCGGTATCGGTCGCGGTGATCGTATCCGGGACCGGGATGAGGTGAACCATCTTGCTGAACCTGTCGACGAATACCAGGACACCGGAGCGCCCGGCGGAGTCGGGTGGGAGGCCAAAGACGAAGTCCATCGACACCGAGCGCCATGCTTCGGTGGCCACTGGTAAGGGACGCAGGGGAGCCTGCGATGACGCGGACGGTTTCACGCGTTGGCAGATCTCGCAGGTCCTCACCCACTTGCGCACCCACTTATACATGTGGGGCCAGTAAAAGTCGCGCGACACTGCGGCGAATGTCTTCTCACGGCCCAAGTGAGCGCCAAGGGGGATATCGTGGAACTCGTGGATGATCCGCGAGCGCAAGTCAGGATCGTTGGGAACCACTACACGCGAAGCATCGAAGAGATCGATGCTGTACGCTAACAGCCCGTCTTCAATCCGATACCTATCGATCTGATGGCGTGTGGAGCGGGACAAAGCACTCAGTGTCTTTTCACTGGGCGAGCGGAGATGTTCCAGAATACTCGAATAGACCGGATCGAATTCATACGCAGTCCGGATTTCGTCGCGGAGTGGGGTTTTGAAGACACGCTCGTCAGGTTCAATCCCCGACGCCAAGCACATAGCACAGTTGTCTTCGTCGTCTTCATCATGCAGCGGCTGTCGACCCAGCGAATCGCTTTGGTCGTAATCTGGACGACGAGACAGAGCATCCGCAAGGATGTTGTTCTTGCCGGGTTTGTAGTGAACCACGAAGTTATTCTCGGAGAAGAGCGACAATGAGCGAGCCATTCGCTGGGAAAGATGAGGGCTCTTCATCGCTGTCCTCAGCGATGCGTGATCGGTATACACTGCGAAGGTTTGCTCGCCGAGTAAGTACACTCTGAATTTAATCAGAGCGTAGCGCATCGCGAGAAGCTCCTTGTCGTGGACAGGATAATTGCGCTCCGCTGGCTTCATCTGTCGAGACGGATAGCTCACGACTCGTTCACGACCTTCGTAGTCAAACTGCATCAGCGCACAGCCGATAACAAAGTCGCTCGCGTCGCAAACGACGTGATATGGTTTCGAGTCGTCGGAAAGAGCTAGGATCGGCGCCTCAGCAAGGCTCTTCTTCACTGAGTCGAAGGCGGCTTGGTGCTCGGGTGACCAGGCCCATGTGGCATCTTTCTTCAGGCGTGATGAGAGGGTCTAGATCAGTCCGGCGTAATCCTTCGTGTACTCGTGGAGATAATTCGCTAGTCCCAACCACTGACGCAACTCAGTGGGGTTCTTTGGTGTCGGTCATGCGCATATATGGGACACCTTCTCCGGGTCGGCGCGAACGCCGTCCTTGCCCACGAAGCAACCCAGCACCAGAATCTCCGGCGCGCAGAAGATACACTTCTTCAGGTTCGCGTACAACTTGTTCTCGCGCATCACTTGGAAGACCTGTTTTAAGTGCCTCAAGTGGACTTCTATCGCGCTGAGACCATCCTCAGCGCGGCTGTGCACGAAGATGTCGTCGAAGTAGCTCGGTGCGAAGTCTCGAAGCGGACGCAGCACATGGGAGACCATGCGATTGAACGTGGCGGGAGCATTCTTCAAGCCTTGTGGCATCACAAGTCACTCCCAGAGCATACCGCTGGGGGTGCTGACCGCTGTCAGGGGGATGTCGCTCGGTCTCATCAAGATCTGATAGAATACATCGGTCAAGTCGATGGCGCTGAAGACGACACTGCCCGCCATGGTGTCGAGCACCATGTCCTTCCGGGGAATTGGGGTTTGCGCGGGGATGGTCGCATCATTCAACTTGTTAAAGGCATGAACGATGCGCCATCCGCCTGTGGCCTTCTTCACACAGAACGTTGGGCTCGAATGTGGAGAGACACTCTCACGCACGTGACCCGCTTTACGGCGATTCTCGAAGAAGTCGTCGATGGCCTTGACTTGGTCTCGCGGCAGCGGCCACTGCCGCGTCACACAGTACTTCGAACCGGGCGCGAGGTCGATCTCGTGGCGGACGCCTCGATCGGCAGGCAGTTCGGCTGGAATCTTATCGGGGAAGACGTCCGCGTATTCGCGGACGGTCTCGTACACTGGATTACCAGACTCGCGCAAGGACTCCCAGGACTGCGCTGCGAATCGCTCCTCGCGAGCGGACTTTGGTTCGGCGCTCTTGGGACGGGTGGGTCCGTCGTCATCACTGACGGTGTTCCCTTCGAGTGGCGTAGACGACGTGTCTGTGATCAGGCAGACCTGCTCAACCTCACCAACCTTGAGACCACGAAGGAAGTTCTTCCAGGAGAGACCTGGCAGCCGGGTGATCGATTGAGCGTCGCGAGGTGGACACGTAAGATCGACGGTGCGCTGACGGCCCATGCCGTCGTCCACGTGCTCAATGACACAGACCGACTCCGTCTGTGAGATGCCGTTCGGTGCAGTTTCACGTCGTGGCTTCAAATGACGGCGCTTCGACTTCTTTGCCCGGCGCCTCGAGCGTGTACTCGAGGAGGAAGAATCGCTCTCGCTGGACGACGTATCACCCCGCTCTAGGCACTGAAGCTCACTCTCGACTGTGCCGGTCACACGCGGGGGACACTGGTTGACCGCGTGGTCGTTCGGCAGGAGCTCCAACTGCTCGACCACCGGCTCGGGTGACGGGAGCCTCGACTGCTCGACCGCCGTGTTGCATTGCGAAAACCCATGCTCGACCGCCATATTGTGCTGCGGGAGCTCATGCTCGACCGCTGTGGTGCGCCGCGGGAACCCATGCTCGACCGCAGTTGTGCGCTGCGGGAACCCATGCTCGACCGCTTGCTCGTATTGCGGAGCCCC
>NW_003303137.1:39677-45231 GCF_000142945.1 Phytophthora infestans T30-4 | reverse complement strand
GGCACCCCGAGTCAGACCAATACTCTTCCTTGGTGAGCAAGCCATGAGATGGAGGCGCCAGCGTAGAGAAACCCGCGCAGAATGGAAACGAAGCCGCCTGTGTCTGAAGGGGATATCGACGGTGTCAAGCTCGATACTTTCATATTCCAGTTTGAGGCGTATTTACCTTCAAGGGTTACGACCTTGCTGAGGATGACGTCGTGGTGGCCTTAGAACTCAGCCTGGAGTGCGATCTTGCCTTCCCGTACATCACTCATACCAGATCCATCGTCGTCTCATACGGGGTGCTGCTCGTCATGGCTAATCCACCACAGGCAACTTGCCTCCGCGCCGGACAATCCAAATCCTCTCTAATCACTTGAAATTGTCACTGATTCGGGATAGTGACCCCGCGTTAGGTCCATTCTCTTATTGCTGAGAAAGCACTTCACCACAATCGGCTCCGGTGCGTGGTTGGCGCTGCACAACAGCGTTCACGACGTGCACTACCAGCATCCACAACCGCTTCCTCCTCTACGTGACACATGTCCCCCACCAAGCGTACCAGCAAATCGCCGAGCAAGGCCCCATCCACCACCGCCGGATCCGAGATCCACCAGCTCCAATCCCGGATCCATGACCTCGAGCGAGATCTGGAGGATTCCCAAACTGCTAGTGCGGCCGCGGACGAGAGCTTGGATCGGTTCCGCGACGAGTTGCGCCTGACTCAAGAAGAGGTGGTGACTAACGACTATGTAGGATCCACCCATGGCGGATCTGCGTTAGGGTCGGCGCGTGGAGGGTCCCCCGCGCCGAATCCACCTCCCTCGTCGCCGGATGGGGCTCTGGCTCGTCTCTCTGAGGAACTGAAAGATACCAAGGAGTCACTCGAGAAGAGATTTAGCCGATGCAAACCACGAAGTGTTTTACGTAGCGCGAAAGATGGACGTGCACGCAGCCATGAAAAGGACAGACGGACAAGAATATGACGGGAGCGTACGGGCCATAGAAGGGAACTTAATACGTAGACACCCCAGCATACCAGAATGCACGGGCTACGAAAGAGCACGCACGCTCGAAGCCACGGTAGAACACGTAACGGTAAGAGTGCACGGACAGAAATTCTCCCATAGCACCATGGTTGAACACGGAGCACAGTCGACTGACCAAACATGAAGCCGCCGAAGACCATTAACGGGAGGTTGTCGGGTATTGAAACAATATACCATGGTATAACCGGAGCTCACTGGGGAGCGCGATACTACGGTAGCGCACAACAAAATGGACGGCAGACCAGCGTCGACACCACAAAAAAAAACGATGACTGGGACGGTGGCCAAGACACTAAGCCATGATAGAAATGCGGTCACTGGAGCTGTAGACGCGAAATCACCGAGCCACGGAGCATTATATCAGTGTAGAACCTGAGCTTACCGTGCCACGGAGGACAATAGCGCATTAGAATTCGAAACTACAACGGAGAGCCAAAAGAGGGAGATTACGATCACAATGAATATATTTAAGACTACAACGCCGGATAGCCTATTTACCTCGAGCAGCAAAATTGTCGAGCTCGCGAAAGCGTTCACTACTATGCTAACGGATGAGCAATATCGCTATTTGAACCAGAACTATTCTCTAAGGAACGCAGTGAACTGGTCAAACTTGCCCCAGAATTTACTGCGAGAATTCTCGCTGGTTATGAGGGCGAACTCGACTCTACATACGTTGGTTATT
The DNA here is from genome assembly GCF_000142945.1 of Phytophthora infestans T30-4. NCBI lineage: Eukaryota > Oomycota > Peronosporomycetes > Peronosporales > Peronosporaceae > Phytophthora > Phytophthora infestans. The sequence continues at coordinate 43,515 of NW_003303137.1, read as the reverse complement.
CAGGTTCAACGTCCATGATCAAAGCAAGAGATAACATTCGCATTGATGGCCCGTCCGTATGGATCGAGTTCTCAATGCGCTGCGGTGTCATATTCTCCGATCCGCATCCCACGCCGTGTGGCGCGACAAGAATACTGACTACGGCGGAACCACTCCCTAATGGAAGCAAACGCGTTACCCTTGCCGCAGATTCTCTCACCGATTTTTTGTTCGAAAATAATTACTGGACACAGTGTTCCGTTTCTAGTATATTAAGTTACACGGTGTCTCGTAATCACAAAGATGAACGTTTTCGCTAATCCTGACGATGCGAGCAACCACAAAAAATTCGAAATTGCAGCCCACGATGGCTGCATAGGAGGTAAAAGAAATGAAAGTATTTGTCACTGGAGCAACTGGTTGGATCGGATCGGCCGCTGTTGATGAGCTGTTGAGAGCGGGACACAAGGTAGTCGGACTGGCTCGGTCGGACCCCTCCGCTGCTTCGCTCGAAGCTAAAGGGGCGATTGTACTGCGGGGGGATCTTGATGACCTCGACTCTCTTCGACGGGGAGCAACCGAAGCTGATGCTGTAGTCCACCTGGCGAACAAACATGACTGGGCAAATCCGGCGGAGTCGGATCGCGCTGAGCGGGTTGCAGTTGAGACTCTCGCCGAGGCTCTCGTGGGTACCGATCGGCCTTTCATGGTCGCAAACGGCATGTCCGGTCTGGTTCAGGGGCGGTCAGTACTGGAGACAGACTCTTCCCCTGATGTAGGCCCAGACTCTGCCCGGGGCGGTGCCGAAAACCTTGCTCTTGATTATATTGGTCGCGGAGTACGGACCATCATTATACGGTTTGCACCTACGGTTCACGGAATCGGAGACTGGGGCTTTGTTAATTTTCTAGTGAACGCTGCACGCAAGCAGGACGTGTCCGGATATATCGGCGATGGCTCCAGTACGTGGTCTGCAGTGCACCGTTCCGATGCCGCCAAGCTCATCCGGTTAGGAATCGAGAAGGCACCTGCAGGATCGCGGCTGCATGCTGTCGGGGAGGAAGCGATTACTACCCGTAGGATCGCCGAAGCCATCGGGCACTCACTCGGCATTCCTGTCAAATCCATCGCACCGGAGGACGCCCAATCTCACTTTGGGTTTGTCGGCAGCTTCTTCAAACTCTCCATGACCGGCTCCAGCGAGTGGACCCGCGAACTACTCGCATGGAAGCCTGCCGGTCCTACTCTGTTGGAAGACATCACAGCTGGCGCGTATAAGAACTCGGGACAATAATGAGAGCCCCACAGTTAAAGTCTCCCGGTTTCCTGAACTCGACACGGCGCCCAGGACTAGTTCTGGCATGCGTGTGCGCGTGCACCATTTTGGTCGTTAGCCTCATCGCTGCCATCAACCTTGCGGTTCCGCAGCTCGCCACCCAGCAAGCCGCAACCCGGGCTCATCGGAGTTGTTATGGATCGTTGACGCGTATATCGTCGTGTTCGCCTGCCTGGTCATACCAGGCGGAGCCGCCGGGGACCGATTCGGGCGCAAAGGCGTGCTAATCGTCGGACTCATCACGTTTGCAGCCGGTGCGGCAATCTCAGCCGCTTCAGTGAACGTAGCAAGCCTGCTCCTAGGCCGTGCGATCACCGGGGCTGGGGCAGCGCTGGTGCTTCCGAACTGTGTTGGAGTACTGGTTCACTCAACAGCACCTAAAAGGCGTAGCCGTTCCCTCGCTATCTGGGGGGTGATGACCGGCATGGGCGGCCTTGTCGGCAACATAGGCGGCGCAGCGCTGTTGACTATCGGTTCGTGGCGAACTCTGTTCGTAGCCATCGTGCCTATCTCGCTTCTCTGCGCTCTCTGGACGGCTCTTTCCATACAACGCAGCAGCCGCAGTCCACGCGGCCTTGACCCTGCAGGTACCGCCTTGCTTATCACAACAACCATCTCTCTTTTAATCGGCATCATCGAGGGGCCCGAGGTCGGTTGGAACAGTTATGCCGTCATTGTCGCTTTCGCGGTCAGTACCGTACTCGGTGTCGCCTGGGTCATGGTCGAACTTCGTGTTCGTCACCCATTGCTTGACCCTCGCCTATTTCGCATCCCCATGCTCAGCACCGCCAGCATAGGCATGCTCGTGATGTTCTTCGGCAGCTTCGGTTTGTTCTACCTCAACGCTTCGCTCCTGCAGTACGGCCGCGGGTATTCCGTCCTGAAAGCCGGGCTCGCGATTTTGCCTATGACGGTGCCCATGCTGCTCGGCGCACAATTCGCTCCCTACATGTTGAGACGCATCGGCATTTTCGCAACGCTGTCCGCTGCCTTCCTCGCCATTAGCATCGGACTGTGCGGCCTGAGCTACGCCGCGAACCAGCCGTATCTCACCTACGCAGCTTGGCTCGTCCTTATCGGAATCGGCTTCGCGCTTGCACTCCCATGCTTGACAGCCGAACTCACGGCGGCGCTACCCACCGAGCAGGCTGGTGTCGCAGGAGGACTTCAATCTGCAACCCGGGAATTCGGCAGCGCGCTCGGCGTTGCGATTGTCGGAACCGTACTGACCCAAAGCTTCACCCGGCATTTGCCGGCAAGTCTTCAGCACGCCGATACGATTCCTCGCACGGTCGCCGAAGCCGTCGCTGCGGCTCCCGCTCAGCAAATCGCTATCATCAATTCCTTCATCACTGGAGCTGAATCGGCTCTCCAAGTAGCAAGCATCATCACTTTTACCGCAGGCGTCTTCGTCGTTGCGGCGGCATTCCAAGCGAGTCGACACCGTCGCGAGCAGAGTTCGACCACTGCTAATGAATAAGAAAAGAACCCAATGTGGAAACATATTGGGTTCTTTCTACCTACTTATAATTCGGTTCAGTGGGAATGATTTTCAACTAAACTGCTATTTTCTTTTTTTCCTCAATTTGGCGGGAAGGGGCTAGTCAGAATTTAACCTTACGGGGTAAATTGCCCGACTCCACATTCTTGTTTCTGAACTTCGGTCAATTCCAGGGCCCGCCCGATGGACAGATATCACAGCACCAAAAATTTATCTAAATAAATTCTCTCATCAAAATATCCTGTACCTTCCTGAATAAATAAAATAATTAACCCTTAGAATGATTAACTGATTTCATAATTCATTCAGTCTTTCAGTCATTCAGTCATTCTCCACCTCTCCCTCCATAAAAAAAGCGCCCCCTCCAATTCGAAATCAGATGGGCGCTTTTTCAGCTTACTCCTTACTTTTTTATAACTTTATTCATAAGTTCTACTACTCAATACCTCGCACACAAAACCTCACACAACGCCCCATACAGCGCCGGCTCCAATCCCATAGCAGCCAAAGTCGCCAACACCGCGGCAGGCGCCGTTTGCTCTTTCACAAGCTGGTAAATCTGCTCCTTCAACTGGAACCGGATCTGCGCCCGATCCAGCAGGGCAAACACCTCATCGACTACTCGATGATCCGCCAACCGAGCATCTGCCAAATGAACCGTCAAAGAATCACTGACGGATACCTCTGGCACTATGACGGTCAAAGTTTGAGTTTGATTGTCATAAGCGGATTCGTAAAAATTAACAGATCCATTCATTGCATTAGTCTCGATGGCTCCGTTACTCTCTTTGAATTTTGATAGCTCCACTGAGTACAATAGCTTCGCTAATTCTTAACCATGCTTATCGTCTCGTTAAGCGCCACCCGAACCGCCGACTCCGCCACCCCGCAGAACACCAGCGTCCACTCCGACGATCCGGGACTACACTCAAATTTCCCTTCTGCAGTAAGAGCGTAAAGGACTGGTTTTTATCTCCATTCGCCGCTAACCACTTCCAACCATTTCCGACAGGCACCAAGAT